>NC_061496.1:23993149-24293149 GCF_022539355.2 Hippoglossus stenolepis | reverse complement strand
GTGATGAAAAGGTTGCTCTCCCAGAGGAATAACAATGGCGAGGGGGACAGATGTGAGCTTGGTTATAAGTCTCTCCATCAGCCCTGTAGATGCGGCTCAGACACCCCTGGGATACACAGAAACATCTGGAAAGAATTGTCAGTGGGATTTAGACAGTACCCAGCGTAATAAAAAATGAATTTCCCTGCCGCGATATAAACACAAATGACCTGAGCCATGATGCATTTGCTTAGATCCCCCCCCCCCCACCCCGTATCTGTGTCTTCCTCACTCTCCATCTCATGTGTTGCTTAAGCAGCATGCACAGTTTGAGCAATGTCCACAATTGCAAAGCAGTCCTGTGGATTGTATGGATTCGGCGATAGCAGGAACCATCATGCTCAAATGACTCACTAGTTAAAGCTTGGCTGATCGTGAACACCTATTCAAAGGTGTCTTAATATCAGAACTTAAAAGCAGACGTTGCATTATTACCTTTTCAGTGGAGATATAACAAGCACTAAAGCTGCTGTACAATCTTTGAACAGCCTTTGCGCATGGCTAGACAAGTAAAAGAGAAGTGATACATTAAACATGAATTGTTCGAAGGACACAGACTACATAAAAGCATGTGGTGACAGGGTCACAAGCATTGTGTGCGACGTGAGTGGAGGGGACAGATTTGCAGAGTCTTTTAATGTGCGCGCTTGCGCTTAACATTGTTTAGAGCTCAGTGATTTAAGATTACTACCACAGGGGGCGGCCCGGGGGCATTTTTATGATGAGCTTTGGAAAATGTTGCCAATAATACACTTGGCTCTTTAAGGTGGACGTCTCTTTCTTCTGCTAGGGAGAAAAATCTATCACAAGAACATCAAACTCGGACTTAAACTGATTTTTAAAAAAGAGAGAGAAGTGAAATCATCGCTGAGCTGCTAATTTTTATGTTTAAATGTTGCATGCCCTATTCTGATAAATCACAACATCAGTTGAGTCAACCTTGTTGGGATTATATTGTTATCATTGGTTAAGACCAAGAATAAAACAGATGTAAGATGTTTTAGGTTTCTTTCTACCCTGTATTATGCACCTTAGACACACTAATTCAAACTGTATAAAGGAATTTCTTCCACTCGGAGCACTTTATCTAATTTGTCTAGTTTAAGTTTTAATGACCCTCAATGAACACAGTTTTACCAGTTCATACCTTTTTATGGTTAGTATACATTTGTCAATGAAATGGATTAATGTCACAAAGACCAAACACCTTAACATACATCCACCATATTCTGAAGAACAATGTCGACCTGGGTAGATACTGTTTTTGAAATTCATGTGTTATTACATCAAGCAGAGCACTATCTCAAATTGAGGAGTATTTAATGTATTTTTGTAACTTTTTGAATCTAAAAACACTGTGTGTGATGATGGAAACGACAATTCAGTCCTGGCTGAGGTGCTGCTCATTCAGATGGTGATGTTTTAAAAATGTGTAGCGTTCCTGACAGATTCAGGTTCGATGCCCACATCAGTACTCTCTACCTGTGTGTTTTCTTTCCTTCCCACAGAGGAGTCGCTGCGCTGCTAAGCTGTGAGCAAGGTGTTTAAGTTGTGGCCTTGAAAGTTGCACCAGGAGCCCAGTTTTGGCTCCGGCTCCACAAATTATTCCTGGGATACAAGTAAGGTTCCACCCTGCAAGCCCACCTCCAGCGACCTCTTCATTATCTGTCATTAAATGTTTTTCAGTTTGCATAATTGATCCTCTCCAATAAGCCGTCATTGATTTATGGAGGTCTGGGCTGAAGGAGGAACTGGTTAAAAATTCATAAACCTGCTACCCGGCTTCACAATCCATTAGCTGCTCCTGGACCAAGAGTCCTTCCATTGATTGACCTTGTGCCGAGAATCTCATGGACTTTGCATCTTTCCCCCTTTCCTTGCACTGTGGGAAGAGTTACGTTTCAGCCTTTCCCCCAGATTGGTCTTACTTTGATTTTTCTCCCTCTCAATTGCTGTGTGCCGTTCTCTCCGTCTCGCCCTCCCTCTGTCTCTCTGTCTCTGCTCTTCCATCTAAACTGAGGACCTTACTCTGAGACGATGAATAAATAAAGCATGTTCCATAAACAGCTTTCCACTATTATTTAAGCTTCCAGGACCTCGCACTCTGACAGCCTCCTTTCCCTGCCATCAAATTCAAGTGTGTAAATTTTCTAAAAGGCTCTGAATGTTTTATGATGATTTCAGGGAATGATGGAGTAATAGCTGAATAGTGAAGCTATTACTTTTAATATTTATATTGAGTGCTTTGAATCATTAATGTGACAGGATGTAAAATCAGAGCTGCAGGACGTATGTACTTCACAACCACAGCCGCTTGGCAAAAAAATATTTGTTTTCCCGAGCAGCCCGTTCCAAACTGGTAACTGTGAGCTACGCATCAGGGCGAGAGGGCGATGCTCGGTTCCATCAATTTTAATCAGAATTTGACAAAAGGCGATTCTTGAAAAGCATTGGATCAAATGCGGAGAAGGTCTGAAAAAAAGAGTTGCAACAAATCTTTTTATAATTCAGAGGTTAGGTCATTACAATGCTTGTGTCATGATAACGGGTAAATGTATGGAAGATTCATTCTGCCCTGACAAGACAAAAATAAAGAAAAGTTTGAAGTGACGGCATTTGTTGACAAACAATCTTCACATAGTATTTTAGCATTGTGTTGTAAAGAGTGAAAAAACATAAACTTAAACCATAATTCTGACTAATCGTGACCGATGTTTGTTTCTTCTTGCGGCAATGAGCTTCCATAACAATAATCTCGTATTACTTAGTAGGAAAAGAAAATGTGTCAAAATGGAGTGTCTTCTTATACTAAGCACTTATGAGATAACTAAACTGTTTACTTTTGAAATAAAAATGACAAGATACTTTGTACAAATTAAGACGTGTAAAAATGTGAGATACTAATACAATTTTGGAATTAATTTACTTATACTGAGTATTTCATAATTGTGCCTTTGAAAAGTTAAAATTTATTAAAGTCTGTGCAAGTAGAAATAAGACTGACTTTGAATATTTTATTGGTCAAAATGAGCTTCCGTAAAATGTTGCATCATTGATTAGTAAAGTTTTCAAACCATTTAAATGTTTTTGTATTGTAAGAAAAAATCATGTGAATGGAACCATAGCAGATACGAGGTATATGAGATAGTACATTAATTAAAACTGTGAAATAATAGTTTTTACCCTAGTAAAAATAGTTGAGTTAACTTTGACCTAAAATATCAATATTTTGATGTGTTACATAGTAACTTATAATATAGACTTGAATTGTCAAACTTCCAATTAATTATCTTATATTTAATAATGCAAACTCATGCAAGTTATCCCAAGATGCAATTGACAGTTTGGATCATATGTTTTAATATTGTGTAACAGCTGCCTCCTGTAAAGTATTTACCCATCTTTTACTATATGCACTCACAACAACTAACCATCAGCTGTTTTGACTCTCTGTCAAAAGGTTTCCATTATCACCAAGCAAAGCCCATCTGAAACATGCTACTGCAACTTTCTGCATCTCCACAAACACAAAGTCAAAGATTCCCTCATGTTATTGGTAAGGTGGTCTACTTTAGACGGTTTGGTGGGGGTTATGGTGATGGGGTGTGTGTGTGTGTGTGTGTGTGTGTGTGTGTGTGTGTGTGTGTGTGTGTGTGTGTGTGTGTGTGTGTGAGAGTAGGGGTCTGCACAGATTTGTAGCCTTGGTCTGGTGTTGTTTTGTCCCTTTGGCTCAGGGAGCTTTAGTCTGTGTATCTTGTGCTGTGTGGAGCTTGGCAGTTAAAGGCCAGTTTATTCTTGCGGGTATCAGGCAGCCTTGTCCTGAGGGAACGAGCGCTTTCATGCACAGTTAGTGCACTTGACTCAGCATGGAGATGCTTTCAGATGGAAAAGCCATGTTTAGAGGACGTCTTATGAGACATTAGAGCACTACTGTTCTATTGTTTTAGCTCTTCCGAAATGTCACTTTCCTCTCCTGAGCCTGTCCTTCATCGCGATGTTGTGGGACACATCACAGAGAGAGGCCTTTCCTCTGCTCCCACTGAGGGTCCATTTGAAAAGAGGAGCAGGATGTAAACTCACCACTCTGGCCATTACTGTCATCTTCATCTGTTTACTGTCTATGCAATATTTATTTAAAGAAAAACAGGACAAATCAGACAAATTATGACCTCTTTAGGATACATTTTCTTCCTCATTCCCTGTGACCCTAATTCTTTGATGTTTGGTTGTATTTTGGTATTGCAAATTTTATGTTTAAATTCTGAAATCACAACATCAGTAGAAGCACACTTGATGGGTATATTATTATTGTTATCATTATTAAAAACCCAAAATGCAGACTAAGACATAAAAGTAAGTTTCTATACTTTTCCATAAACAGAACAACTTTCACTCTATATTATACACTTTATAGATAGAATAATTCAAAGTGTAATTGTGAACTTGCAAGAAATAAACCTTATCTATTTGACTAGTTTTAAAGTGATAGTTCACCCAAAAATGAAAGTGTCCACAAAACACATTTTGAGCTTCAGGGGTAAACAGTGTTGTAGCCAAATCCAATACGTAAGTAAACGGTGAGCAATTCTTCAAACATAAAAAAGCAACAGAACAAAAACAAAATGCCTCCATACTGCTCCTGTAGGGTCATCCGAGTGTCTGTAAGCACCGACATTGAAATTCGATGCGAAATTCTTTTACACCGTGTTTTAAGCCTAAATGTCCACTGTGATCGACGCCTGGACGCCGCTCATCAGAGGACATTTAGGCTAAAAACATGGTATAAATATAAATTATCTTATATTTGTAAGATGTATATATATATATATATCCTTACAAACCTCCACTGAGGTACAACAGGTATTGAAATGAGATAGATTTTTTTTTTACTTTGGATGTGGGACAAATGCAGAACAGAGAGTAGTCCAAAATTTTGTGTTTCTTGAAAAATATCCCGAAAGGACATAAATGCACTTGCAGTCTAATGATCACCTGTATATTAAAATATTACAGCCTGAATGGAGTCAAGAGGTCTTTTCTTTTTCAAAAGTGAACCTGCTCTGTTTCTACTGATGTGTTAATGGCCTTCGATTTCTGTCCGGGGATTGTTACATACATTTTCAGATTTAACAGCATAAGCAGCGGAACCTGAGGGGAAATGGAAAATGCATATATGCAGCGACATACAGCACGTATGAGATGAGATGAACTCAATAACTCTCCATGCTTCTTTAAGTTTATGTTTATCCACACAGAATAGCAATAGAAAACAGACTTCTGCTGTCTGATGCAGGTGGAACCGACGACCCGGTCCAGTGAGTTTTCAAAATGAAATTACATTTGCAGCAAGTGTCGAGGTGTGCTGCGCTCTCCTCCACTCAGTAATGCTGTTTTAGCTGAGCAGTAATGACTTGTGTCGATTCAAATGGTGCGATGATTGAGAAAGAGATGCCGTGACTGGAACCGATGTTTCATATAGACTTCTCCTCAGACTTCTCTGAGCCGGTGTGTGTCTGGGTCAATCTATACTTATGGCAACAGATTTTGACACTCTATTGTTTTTGTTTGTTCCAGGGTGACAACAGTAGGAAAGCCACAGAAGCATTATACTCAAATACAATTTGCTCACCTACTGTTTATTACAAAACTGAAGTCTTGTTGTGTGTATGAAGGGACTCAACTTCTCAGAGGATGTTAATGTAATCTCAATTTCCACTGACTACTAGAATACTGCATCTGTTGTTATGGTATCAATTCCTGTGAATTCAAAACAAGTTGCCAACATTGTGAAACTCCTCAGTGATTAACAACACTAGTACAACATATTCTATGTTTCTGCCACATGGTTTTCCAGAAGAACTGTGTGAGTGACACCAGTCAACCTTTTTCGGATTTGCCAGACTTGTTTTTCAGTCGAATAAATTCATTAATCCAATCAGCAAACAGAACTATAGTACTGACATCTCCCTCTGCATGAAAGTAGGATATCTTGCAAGAGATGGTGCAGAGAAACAAGTCGTTGTCCTTCCCTAAAGTTCAGCTACTTACAATGACAGATCTAGCAAACCTCAAGATATGAATTTTATAGTTCAATAAAATGCTGACTCAAATTTCTCATAGTTCAGCCAATAGTTATTCTTGCTATTTCTAGCTTGGGTGCACTTATCTTGCAAAAGTGGTGGTTAAAAATACGATGCAATGATAATTAAATTTATATACTGTTTATATATATATACATACAGTATATTGTTGTGAAGCATCTGTCATATTTCATATATATATACATTTTTGCATCTGTCGTGTGTTAGAAGCTTCATCAAACACCCCCCCCCCCCCCACAGTGAATCCAGTGGAGGATCCCCTGCTGTGTTCACAATCTCCTAGATTTCAGGTGGATAAAGTCTCACTCGGACATTTGCACCTCTTCCAGGGACAATATGGAGGAACTGCAGAGTTCAGTGCATGTCTGAAGCAGCTTATTTGTAGTAATATAATGCATGCAGGCCATATTTGTATCTGTAGTTATTAACTACAACACCAAAAACATCAATCCTCTCTTTTATGATGATTACCTGAACAAAACAAACTGTCAGAAGAGGTGAAATAATGGGTTTCTGCAATCAGAAGGTGAAAATGTAAACACTGGAACAATTAAGTTTCCCAGATAGTGTAGCTGTGTGTATCTGTGTCAGAGGAGGTGCAGAGCCCCATGCTGACATGACAGGCCTGTCTCAGATCCTGTCTCGGCCTGCTCTCTCTCACCCATGTCTTACCTCTGTCTCCTGTCTCACCTTCAAGAGTGTCACCTCTGACTCAGTGCCATTTCCCCATGTGTGTGTGAACGCACAACATAAAAGGACACACTAACACACTTACAATACACTGACACACTTCTTTCTCTGTCTTACATTTAACAGTAGATGAACATGCAAACAGGAATGTGTGATCTACATATGCCAGTGGCCTCTAGAGGCTGCAATAGTCTTTTCCCCCAATATTGCAATATTAAAAAAAATACAAACTTGTTTAATGCATACAACATAGCGATGGTTTTGTTGATCCTGGTGCCTTATTAATTGTTGGGTTAAAGAAATGTAACTGAAATGTTTCTGTTGTTGCATTAGAGAAGATGACTTCTTCTCATTAAACTCAAATGAATGAATTCTCCTGGGTTCATCAGCAAATATCAGATGTAATCTACCTGTTAGATTTTGATCTTTGTTGTGTGAAACAGGGAAGATTAGTCTGATGGTTGAGCCAGAGGAAAGGTCAAGGAGTTTAAAAAAAGTTAAGATTCATCTTCAGGGAGCTGCAAATATCCCCATTAATTTTTCTGTGGAAATCCAGTCATTACTTTTTGATTCATGGGCCAAAATCTAAATTTGATTTAGTCTGTTTATCTGTTTTTTATCTATCTATCTATCTATCTATCTATCTATCTATCTATCTATCTATCTATCTATCTATCTATCTATCTATCTATCTCTATCTATCATCTATCTATCTACTCTATCTATCTATCTATCTATCTATCTATCTATCTATCTATCTAATCTATCCATCTATCTATCTATCTATCTATCTATCTATCTCCTCATCTCCTTATCTATCTATCTATCTATCTATCTATCTATCTATCTATCTATCTATCTATCTATCTACTCTATCTATCTATCTATCTATCTATCTATCTATCTATCTTTCTATCATCCTATCTATCTATCTACTCTATCTATCTATCTATCTATCTATCTATCTATCTAGGGTTTGTCACCATTAAGTGATACCTTTCACATGCATGATTTGAATTGCTGTTAGTGTAAAAATGTTTATTTTAAATCCGTTAACATTTGCTTTTGGTAAACTTGACGTATGGTCAAGAGTCACCAAATGATGGAAAACAATGAAAATTCATGAAGCATTTTATTCAACACCGTCCAGCTTTGTATAAATTAGTGCAGCTCATGTTCTAAACCTGCCTGTTTGAAATGTCCACTTGCCCTGTGGTAATGCTGGTTGCACTTATCTTTCTGAAACTCTAAAAGTGACCTGCAGTAATTAACCTGCAGCAAGTTTTGTGAAGCTGGACTCAGTAGGCAGAGCCTTGATGTGGAGTTGGCGATGTCATGCACACGCTGTTGTGGCGATGAACAATATCACTTGCATTGATATCTCGTGTCGAAATCACACTAAATTGACCCTGAGCTTCCTTGCGCCCCTTAACAAGATATTCCTCTTCAGGCCTCTACTACTGCTCTGATTCACTAACCCCCAACTGTCGCAGAAGCAGCACATGGTTTTATGGTGCTTCTGCTGCTATCATACTCAGTGATCATCATTATACATGTGCATCATGCTTACATGACAGGAATAATTAGTCGGTTTGTTTAATTATTGCCATTCTGTTGAGATTGTCCACAGAGGTCCACACTGTACTCCCCAGGCCTGTTTAATATTCAGGTGCAGCAACATTGTCAACATCCTCTGAGAAGCAGTCGGAGAGATTCCTTATCGATCCAGTGCATGTGATACATGCAGGCCCCATTGTGGAGCCACACTGCACTTTATACAGATGGATGATTGACAGGCTGTTGTATTTCCTCAGAAGAGTGTGAACCAGTGAACCTGGTTAATAAAACATTAGAAGTGCCTGAGAGGCCCGGCTGCAAGGAGGGGTGTGGGGAGAAGGGGTCACTGGTGTTCAACCACCATCACGGCCTCAGAGCGAGCTCGGGCTCTCCCCATCCTCCAAAGCACATCACAGGGGGTCCATGTGGCCTCATTAAAATCAAGGAGATCACATGTAAGGACCAGAGGAAGAGGGATAGTCCCAGCTCAAAGCGCCCAGACTCCCAGGGCATTACTCTTTGAGGAAGTGCCACAGGAGAACACAGGGATAAAGCCTCAAACCGTTAAAACAATGGACATTTAACACAGCCTTTGCACTCTCCCTTCTCCAGGACTCATTCAGCTAATGCTTCAAAGATAGTGCCGCTGCAGCAGTGGAGCAACCCTGACTTGGACTGGAAGTGAGCTGTGTCAAGTTCACCTGATTTGATTTCTTAGATAAACTCGCAGGATGGAGAGATTAAGGCTGGCAGCTTGCTGTGTCATGTCGCGGTCTGAGCCCTCTTTTTGCTTTGGCTCTACTCTACTCTGAGCCACTCTAGGATCTATTAGATCTGTTATGTTTTCCACATAACAACAGTCTTTTCATTCTATTCATTACCAAGCAGGGAAACACTGATATATGCAGCTAAGCTGCCCAATTGGGCCTTGGCGGAGCCGTTTTTCTATTGAACTATTTATTTTTCATGATATCTCAATAATTTACATGGTTGATTGTGTAAAGAGTGGGGGAAGAGTGAGCTGTTAGGCCCATTTTCTAAGTCATTGCATTTGTTCAGCTGTCTGCCTCACTGTTGCATGCATTTCATCTTTTCCCTCCTTTATTTACTCTGGTCTTTGGACGCCTTCCTAGTCATGTATTAAAGCTTTGCAGCTCGGCGGCGACAGTGTGGCTGTCAGAGTGGGGGCCGCCGCTGTGCATCATCACTGCCTTTAATGGCTCGCATCAAGTTCTGGCAAGGCTACTCAAAAGCAATGGGCTTAGCAAACGGAGGGGCGGGCAAGTGCTGCACCTTGGGATAAATAAACGCTTATTCTTGTTTTAGTCTTATACATTTCCACTAAGCAGCAGGCCGCTGTCGTAGGTCGTACTTATAGCTGACTTTCCTGCTTAAAGAAGAGGGTCAGAATCTACTATACAAGACAGTATTGTTAGAGAACATTTACCATGTTGAGATGTCATTAAAAAGCTGCTGTCAGACTCAGGGGCACTCTCTGACCAGGTCTGCAGTGAGAAGAACACCCATAATGAGTGGGTGGCACATGGGGAGGGGGAGGAGGGAGTGTGCTGGTTTGTTTATGGATACAGCCTAAGAAGGCTCTTGTTTGGGGGACAAGGGTTTCGCAGCGAGCAGAGGGTAATTACGCTCCATCCGGTGGCTTTGGGACGCTTCACGAAAACCTGACACAGGACGGCAGGCGTGCCAGGCGAACAGGGAGAGGGGGCGAGGGGAGGGTGCGGGGAGAGCACAGGAACAAACGGCGGTGACAGTGGTATTATGGCGCTTGCAAATACACACATACACATCCACACACTCACATGCATAAACACACACCATCCGTGTAACTGGCATGTGCCCCAGGAAGGCAGAAATGCCAGGGAGAGAGGAAGCAGCAGAGAGTTAATTAGGGTTTGGATACACACTCTTAGGGCTCTCACACCTCACTCACCTCCAGCCTGCTTCCTTCCTGTCATTGTTCCCTGCAGTTCAGCCAGGGAGACACACACAACAAGATGGCCCCCAAATAGCTGCTCCCTCTATGACAAGTTTACCTCTGTAGTGTTGGAGGGAGCATCGGAGAGGACTTTGTGTGTGTGTGTGTGTGTGTGTGTGTGTGTGTGTGTTGTGTGTGTGTTTGTGTGTGTGTGTGTGTTGTACATGTATTTGTGTGTGTGTGTGTGTGTGTCTCTGTGTATGTGCATGTGCATGTATGGCTCTGTAGCTGCGTGCGCGTCGCGTCCTCATCGTACATTTAACAATTTTTACTCGACGAGAAAAAAAAACAGGGACTCCAGCTGTTTATTTACTCATTACCCAATTATCACTCTCACAGCTAGACGGCACGGAACGGCGAAACTTTCCTGTGAGAACAGAGTGCGGATCATGCTACTTTCTGTGTACACACTTGCCCCGGTTGACAGAAAGTAGATGTGACACATAAGGCAAGAGATGTGCGGCGTTGGGAAACAATATGACATATTTTGGACTGCAAGCCAACAGTGAGATGCATTACTCCCTACTGAATTCACCTCATCTATTCAGGACTGAGTATTGTGTGTACATAGTGTGATTGTAGGCAGCGGTATAGACACTCTGCATCTGTGTCTGAAAACCTTTCTGTACAGGTTGTTTACTTCAATGTGTTTTAAAAGAAACATAGTTATCCTGTGTGTCTTTATTAGTACAACACTGATAATAAGCTGTATTGCCATTGCAATTTATTGATAGTTGTAGTTTCTTCTGCTTTTTCAGTTTAAAGGTGCATTGAAAAATTCAAGTAAACAAAAAGCAAATACGAGGCTTCAACCATATTAAATGGGTGTGTACGTCAGTCGCTTGTTCCTTCACTGCTGGTGTAGCTTCCCAACAACAAACCTACAAGGAGCTACTCCTCCATCATGTATCAGTGAATGTCCTATTGAAAAGACCTTGATACACAATAATGCCTCGTCTACACAATTACAGATATATTTTTTTTATTGATTTAATTGATTTGTGAGTTTCTGAAAATCTGATCTTTGGAAGGCGTTTGTAAAAATCGCAGTTTTAGTGACTTACAGTGCAGTTTGTTTGTGAAAGAGAGGCTCAAACGCTGAGGCAAACATTTTGTTTTATTAGCGTGGACGGAGGCTTAATTTAGCTAATTCAGCCTTAGCTTAGCCTCATATTAGCTCTGGCTAAGCTTTAGAATTCACATTTGCACAAAACAACATTTGTTTTTTTCTCACCCTTAAGACCTGTCTGCTTCCTGCTTGTGATTGGGTCGGATGTAGGAATGAAGAGTGACGATTGTGGTTAGCGCGGAATATCAGAGGCAGCCTAGTAAATATAATGCAGTGGTGCAATGTGACTTTTAAACACTGGTACCCATATTTTTTTCTATATCTGCAGATGTATTAGGCCATTGTGGACAATGTTTCAAATCAATGAATGGACCTTCTTCATATAAATATTTTTATTCATCAAGTATTTAATTTTCTGTAAAAGCCAAAAGAACCCTGCAGTTTGCTTATTTCACTGCTTTTACTACTTTTACATCTCATCTATTACAATATGGATATTGTGATAAATAACTGTGAACGAGTTATATGTTGGTTGTCAGATCCCTTTCTCTGTGTTTTTACCTACAATTACACAGTCATTTACCTATATTACTACTCCATTGCTCAAATTTGAATAGGTACGTTTCCGTATTAATCTTAGTTCTTTGAGAAAATAGCATCTGCTGTGGTTTAGTTTGTTTTCTTCTGCTGGTTTTGAGAAGATGGAAGAGTTCCTGTTATCTTAATCGCCATGAAACAGATGTTGAGCTGCACCTCACTTACCCAGACCCAGAGGAATTCCCGTTCAGTGTTCAGGTGGCTGCTTGTAACACCGGACAAGTTTGTATCCCAGTGTTGATATTGGAGCTTTTTCATGTCTTATACTAACATTTAGTTTTTTTCTGGATACAGGTTGATTGCAACACGGCACATTACAAGAGAGGGTAACACTAAGGTTGATTTTCTTCAGGTAAGCAAGGTGATTATTATGTCGAGAGATTTGATGGTTTCAGCTAAATTATCCTGAAACCCGAGCATGGTGTCATCATTGACAGAATTTCAGGTGTTGACTGTAACACCGTTGGCAATCCATCTGCTTTCTCACCGAATTTTCCTAATTGGTAAACTCAATATTTAACTGTGCCCCTACAGCGGGTGCATCAAAACCCACCAAGCTAAGAATTCAGTCAAAAAAGATTCCCATTCAAACTAAGTGGGATTTTGATATGGACATGGAGTATTTGTGATGGGGTATTTGTGATTCTTGGCTCGTAGTAAATACCACAGACGTAGTGTATTATTGTGTGTTTGCACTGATTGAGGAACATACAGGCTGGTTCTTTGGCAGATGTACAGAACGTCATGTATAATATATGTGTACTCTTTCAGCTATGCACAAAAGCCAGATGTTCTCTCGATCGGCGGGTCCCGGCGCCGTTAACACGTTGCAACACGGCAACAAAAACTAAACAACAACAAACAAATGTTTTCTGTTACCAACAGCAGCCATTTTGGAACAAATAACAAAAGGACTCTTTGGGACTATAGACAACGGCAGGCCCTAAAAGTTGTGTTTATTCCAAGGGAACGAGTGCCAGAGCTTTTCACACACTTACAGTTTTTTCATCCTTCTTTCTTTCCATGTCAGGTTAATGAGGGAGTTTTTTTGTTGTTGTTGTGTTGCATGTGTGGTTTCCAGGAGAGTCTTGGAGTGCAGTTTTGGCTCGGCGACAAAGAGCTCTCCCAGGGCTGAATAAACATCTGTGGCGTATGTGTAGGACGTTCCAGTGCAGCGGCACGTCTGAGCCACACAGCGGAGGGGGCTTGCGGGAACGTGAAACCCAACCTGTCTGCTTTTAATGGCCTGGTCAGTCACGTTCTTGCAAATGTTACCAGCAGCAACTCCGCATTCATTAGACGTCGAGGCCTGAGTCGTGCCCCGCGATGAAAGCCCGGTGTCAGGCGTGAGCTGTGATGCCACGGCGAGGGAGCGCAGAGGAGGAGGACGAGCGGGAAGGGGGGGGGGTACTCCGAGAAGACCCACCCCTGGGTATCCATCACACACAGCCATCACTCGGGAGCAGAGTAGACCTGATAAATAAATCAACTTAGAGGCCCAGTGAGGTTTCAGGGCCTATTCCTCTTTATGAGTACAGCAGGGTGAGAGATGGAGAGAGAGGGAGGAAAAAAAAAAAACTTTGACTTCTTCACGCCTCAGTCCCAGTAGGCTTGAGGACCAAAGACACCAAGTCTGTGATTCTTTCAAAAATTAAATATATTCACTTATCTGAAAGGCCCAGGCTCAAGATCCTCATCTTTTTCTTTAACATCCTAGATAAAAGTGTGAGGACTTTCCCATTGGCTTTCAATCGGCAGCTCTTTGAAAATTCATACTTAATGATTTGAAGGTCTTTTAGAACTTACTTTGGGACAACAATTTCTGAACTGCCCCTTTTATGTGGAGATGAGTAGAAAAAGGCCTGTATGAAAACATCAGGGAGCTTCAAATTACCCCAACTTTAGAAAGAACATTGGTTATTAGGGCTTAATTGAACGCGACTGACTTTACTCTGGCAGCCGCTCTTTATTCTTAATCCACTCCCCAAAGTTTTATTTGTGCTGTTATTTATTTATTACGTACAAAAGTAAAAGACAAGTCTCGGATTTAGTCGTGATTTCTTGGCCGTAACTTTCAGACGGGGGACGTTAACGGCTATGGATCCACGCCGCTTTCAGCACAATGCCGCGCGGTGATTCGTATGCTGAGGAGAGCGTCGACACGGGTTTCAACCCTTTCAAACTGGTGGCTCTGATTCATCTTCAGATGTTCAAATTAAACACTTGAGTGGTGGATAAAAAAAAAAATTTGCTCCCATCAAAACACCCTTAGGTGCAAAACAAAACAAAGACTGGGTTGGAAGGAGGAGGTAGGGTGGGTAGGTTGGTGGGTGTTGGAGCAGGGGGTGGTTGGGTGTGTGTGGGTGTGTGTGTGTGTGTTTGTGGGGGATCATGAGACAAAAGCACCATCCAAATTCCCTGTGCACTCTGTCTCAGTTAGAAACTTAATGGTTGTGTTTACCTTCTCCCCCTGAATGTTTTCTCTCAAGGCTCTCCTTTAACATACTGTATTTGACTCTAGGAAACATTTCATTCGATCTTATTTTCCTATCGCTTCCTCATTCCGTTTGTTCTCGGCTGCTGTTAAGTTTCCTGCAGTTTGGCAAGTGTTACATAGCCTGAATCGGAGATGTGTCTTAAGGCACATTTCTCACTGACAGAGGCTGCCGTACGAGAGGGGTGACAGCGTCGGCTGGAAATTCTTTCTTCCTTTGTGGTTCAGATAAGTAAGCACGCACAACACCCCTGTGATTAAAATCTCCTTCTGATATTTCTATCAAGATTTCTATTAGGAGACAGACAGGGCGGGAAAGAGGCTGCCAAAACAGCATGCCGCCGAGACAAGTCTATACATCCTGAGAGTGAATACCGTTCAAAAAGGAGCAGAGGGTATTTAAAATATTTAAGCCAAACTCTTTGGCATTTTTCCTGGTGTTTATTGTTTGTTGATTGCGTGCATCAGAATACATTAACACGCAGGGATCCCAAACAGCGGCGCGGTACATCTCGTGCGGGAGCGCGGACCGTCACTCACGGCGAACAGGGGGGAAATTTGACACACGAGGAACGATCCCTGCCACGCACTTGCTGACACCGCTGCATTTGAGCCTGTCTGCAGGGTTTCACAGGCAGAGCAGCCGTCACCTGTCAGCTCCGACACTCTCTGGTAATTGTGTTTCCACCGTTACGTACGGCGAGGCCACAAACAGCAGCTGGCTTTAATTCTGCCTGCTCACCGTTTCATATTTTCACCCTTGTCTGAGACAAAAGAGTCATTTACATTTCCTTGGGCAAGTGCTCTCTGTCACCCCCTCCTCTCTCACCCTCTCTCTCTCTCTCTGTCTCTCACTAACAAAAGCTTATTTAACCCAAGGTTAGATTACAACAGTGAGGTGATTGCCTGGCCCTCTTCCAGCTCCCCATTATCACAGGGGCCACCACCTAATCTGGAGGAGCAGCTCTTCATTAATGTATTATTAACAAAGCCTGTTACAGTGTAATGCAGGAAAAGGCTCTCCACTGGGGATAGTCCTAATGGGGAGGGCAAGAGTGCGCCTAGTGAAGCAGATTACAGCGAGAGGCCAATGAACTGGGCTGAGAGGCGACTGATGAGGCCTGCCCCTTATCATCCTCCACAATGGATCACAAAGAGTCATCTTACCAATTAGCTTAATTGCATATTTGGAATGTTAAAGACATCAGGTTTAATTGAAAGACGCTCTCCGACCCCCGGTGTGCAACAGTGTAGTAAACACTCATGTGCACACAATCTGTCAGAGAGGATGAGGGTTAGATCATTATTTCATTAAATACTGAATGGCAGTACTGTGTAAGTGAAACCATAGTGAGTCGATTAGTTTGTAAAATAGTGAATTGTCATAATATTTTGTGGCAAAAGGACATAATATTTAACTGAAATTGTGAACAAGGTATTGTTGAAAAAGGCTTTTTATATTATTGTATATATTATAGATATAGAATTTGTAATTTATATCAATTTCTGTTGAAAGTTTACATATACATAGTAAATGCAATATTTTTCTTCAAAAAATCAGCAGCAAGAATTTTAATAACCAATAATTTCAGTCATTTTTAAGTCAAAATTTCCCATTACAGTTTCACAAATGTGAATATGTCTTGATAGTCCTCTGTGAAATTAAATTTGGGTTTCTTATTGCTGATCATATAAATAAAGACAACTGCAGATATAACCTCTCTCTCTATATATACTGTATATAGAGGTTATATCACTTTAAACTGAGTGACATGTGCCCGTCATTACGATCAATAGGACTGCTGTAATTTATTTTCAGTCATTTCCATATGCTAACTTGTTGACCTGTAAATTCCTTTTAATCCTGTGTGAGTCATAAAGCGCTCACACGTACGTGTTGGATTTATAGAAACGCTGGCTCATTCCCTTTGAATATGGTGACGTCATGTGTTGTGTAATTGTGGTTCTGTTGCTTCACTTTGCTTACGCTGTGTTCGGTGGAAGTCGAAAATAAACGCAGTGCAGGCAGCAGCCAATCAAATTCGAGTCAAGTGCACTGACTGGCCACTCAAATCACGTTAATTCAGATCAGGTCCTGCCTGACGTCAAACATTTGAATGGTCCTGGAGAGAGGAGGCAGAGACAGCTGGGGAAACCTCAAGTGTTCATCTAGTTATGAACTTCATTTGCCTTACACGTCCCTTTAGCACTTCATGGACAACTAGCATGTTACATCGGCATAAAAGCCAGCTGTTTTGTGTGTCCCGAGTGGAGAACTGTGATTGGTTGTTGTCGTTATGACCATCGCGACTGCTTTGACTTTATACTCCTTTTTTTTGCTTCTAGCTCAAGTTATTTGAAAAACAGATTCAGGAAAACCAACAGGCAGAAAATACCTGCATTCAGTTTATTACTTGTTATTAGAAGAATGTATAAGCCTTAGATGAGAAAGGCTGGATATGCCATGCAGAATGTGAATGTATTAACCCACAACAATCATGTTTAATACCCGTATAGATTTATATAGGCACCAGTTTGCAATGGAAATGAAAAGCCTAATTGGGAAGACAATGGGGGGAAAAAAGGACTTTCATGTGACTCCTTTTCTTACTCAAAGTACAAGCAGGAATGAATAATGAACAATTCCTTTTCATATTTGTTGGAGCTGAATTAGTTTTCTTTCACAATCCTGGTTCTGTGCCAAATCTGCCTCCTCCCCGTCACGTGACGTCTACCAAAACATCGCTAACCACGGCTCCAGATTCTACGGGCACACGCGCCTTCCTCCAATCTTCACACTCCCTCTCTCCTGTCTAATTGACTTCATGTCTGTTCATGAAAAGGATCCCAGTTTCCACCTGCTCTGCCTCTATTCACAGAGTAACACCAAATTCTCCTGTGCTCTCACTCTATTAACAGAGATCATACCCAAGTTCAGCTCCCTGCTATTATTGCAGGAGATGCTAAAATCTCATTTTCAACTCAATTTAACCTGGTCCACCTCAGGGGGAATGGAAAAGTCCTCTGTCTGACTTAATTATGAACATACAGTGCTGCGAGTCAAGAGAAATCTTTTCATCTTAGCATTCAGATTTCTGCTCGGCAGTCAGGAGACAACAATCATTGTGTTATTTATAATCATGATCTTCTGTATATTGTTGCCAATTTAACATGAATAAGTTAAGCAGGGAGGGCGTTCTGTGGTTTAATATAGCGGTGCATGTTTTCCAGTGTTGTAATTGGAGCTAGTTTTGTAAACAGAATCCCTTTTTCAAAACTTACAATTAAAGACCCCTTCATTTGAGTCAGTCTTTTTCAAGTAGGTGCACCAATTATAGTTAATAATTCAGTGATCTTTATGCAGTTAGTTCCAGTGACCTAGATAGCAGGTTTTTTTAATGAAACAGCCTCTTGTTTCATATTCCACTTGCTTCCGTTGAGAGACCCATTACCTGGCTTCACTGTTCCACAGCCAGCCCCTCACCCTAACTCCCTGAAATGTAAACTCCCCCAATAAATTGACTCCAGGGGTGCAGTGTCTGCGCCCATCATGCAGGATTGTCATATAATGTCATGCGGTGCCGTTGCCGCTCAGAGCAGATGTGGGTCGACGTGTGTTGGCTATGGCACCTTTCCATTCTGTGATTCTCGGAGAGAAAAATCAGCTGTGCTTTGATTCCATCGCCCATATGGATATTCATGTGCTTTAGCAAAAACGACAGGCCTAATTCACATGCAGCATTGTATGATCGAGGGTTCCCCCTAACAAGAGTAAGAGGTGACGTTTATGTGGCGTCCTTGAGGAGGTTGTCTGTGGCTGTTGCTTTGAGCTCCCCTCGAGCAGATACACAGATCCTTAGCAGAAGCAGTCTGGCTCAGTGTTTAATGGTACACCAATACCAGGTTCAGTGTGAGACAGAAGCTCCTGTCTGCGCTCCTTCCTCCCAGCTATTGAGCACTGTTACCAGGCCATCTGTGACTAAGTGCTGTGCAGTTACCCCAGCTTTGGAGCATTACCCCAAGCATATCTATGATCTTAATGAACCCACAAGCTTTTTACTCTCAATCAATAATTGAACAGCTACCGAAGGAGCTTTTTCCACAGCTATTTGAAGGGGCAGGAGGGTGGCTGAGTTTACCCAGTAAGTTAAAATGTACGTCGGAAAGCTGCGCCAGACTGGTGCAGAGGCAAGTCTGCCTTGCTTTATTCTTTATTCTGCAGGCTGGGAGGTTTTTTTCTTGTTTTTTGGCATCTGCATTGAGCCCCTAACCCACTAAATCATCTGTTTCGAGGAGCACATGACATAAAAAAAATAAAAAAACACTGTGAATCCATGGTCTCAGCCGTCTCTATCCGATCCTCATTTTCACCTCATTTGCACCTACAGGGATGCATCTGACTACGCTTACCAACAGGTCGTAGCCCAGCACTGCAGTCTACTAGAGGTAACACCTTCCAGCAACTGTCAAGTCAGGCATGAGGCCTATTAACGTCTCCGTGTGATTGAAGCTCACAATGAATTCAGTCAGGCTTTATAGCTCTGTACTGCTTTTCACAAGTGATTAAACAAAGTATTCCAACAATAATCAGATTCAATCATACATCGAGGGTGAGGCTGCGTTTAGGTTACTTTGAAGTGAGTGCACAGTGCAAACCCTGAGGCACGGGCATGGTGGACCTGAGAGCTCAGCACATGGCAATGGACAAGATGCAATGTAATGACAAAAACACCAATTTCACAACAAATACTGAGCAACACATTCAAACTCACAGCAAATACAGACAACACAAAAATGCAGCAAATGCATAACACATAACACAACACAAAAAACATAACCAAACACAGTGAAAATACAGAAAACACTCATTTCTCAAATGCAGAAATTCACCCAGCATGAGCCAATTACATAGAAATGCATCAAACACGGGCAGGAAAATACACACTGCTAGTTGCACAAAAAACACACAGAACTAAGTAACTGCTGTCAGACATGCGTGATGGGTTGTAGCCTATGTGAGAACGCATATGAACGAGTCAGTTGCTGTTGACTTTTTCCAGAGTTTTCGCTGCCAGGCCCTAAGTCCCATCTCCAGATAATGTCGGAACTAGCCCATGTGAGAATACAGCAGATTACCTGGAGGATTCCCCGCGAGCAAGTGTGCATGTTGATGACGTTTCGAACACGTGACAAACGCAAAACAGGGAAAAAACTAAAAGAATACAAATATTTCAGGATGAAAAAGGCGCTGGTATACACATAGGACACACCGACAAAGATGTCAAGGGAGTTTTTGGTGATAAGGGCCGATTCTGTTGCCGATGTGCTGTAAACAAAACATGTAAAATCCTGCAGCAGAATTTGCCTGCTGGGCCACTAGCTTGCGTTGTTCATATAAGACAAACCCTGGAAATATGCCAGACCCAACTGTACAGGAATACTGCAGGGTTCATATTCATAAAAAAAACTGTAGAACGTTCCCAGGTAAGACATAGCTCTTTACCCATTACTTGTCATAATATAAGCTACGTTAGCCAGTACACTATGCATGCTATTAACATGTGCATAATGTCTGCGATAAAATCTGAGTCAAACAATCATCGGTTTACATGTTTGCAGTCAATTTATTTATGTCATTTCTCATTTTGCCCCTATTTCATTTCTGTGCAGCAATTGTGTTTGTCTAATCAAAGCTGTCCAAGCTCCTTCAGAAATGATGTTGTTTCTGCAGCTCAGAACTGATTTGTTTCAGAAGTTAGTTTGAGAAATGAAGAGAAGAAGTGCAAAGGGCCCTGTGCTGTGCTGTTGAAACTCCCACCATCAGCTGGCAGTAACAGTGTTCTTGGGTTGTTTTTAGTCGGGAGGTTAAGCAGCTGAGAGCAGAGTTTTTCTTCCTCTCGTATTCCCCATGGGCGGCGGGGGAATACTGGAGAAAGTGTGTCCCTCGGTTCTCTTAGCCCTCTTTATCCTGAGACTTCCACAGAATAGACCTTAAACCACTTTAGCTCTGCTTTATGGCATCATCATTGAGTCACTTGTGACATGTAGATGCACAGGATGCTAGAGATCTACAGATTCATCCATTATTTATGAATTGTGTAGCAAGGATATAAATGCTGCTATCTCATTGTGGGGTACTTGGCCTTTCGAACCCCGCACACAACCTGCATCATCCATTCACAGACAGCGATGCTGAGCTTTTCATTCCATGGCTGCTCGTGTGGAGAGTATTGCCTCCGCCAGGGGAGCTGGGCTACACTGGACCCGAGATGTTTGTTGTGTGCATTTCCACATTTGCATGATTTTATGAAGATGTGACGAGTGTAAGCAAACAATTTGGAGATCCGCCTGAGGCCAGTCCTGAGAGAAGCCGTGTCCGGCACCCTCCTGGGAGCCACAAATCCTCCTCTCCACAAACTTCCCTTTAATTAGTTGGACTGTGCATAATGGGAAAACATTAGTATTGTTATGAGGGGAGAGGGAGTTTGACTGACAAGGTCCTGCTCTTGACTTTTGTTGAATTAAAAGGGGATAGCTATCGAAGGTTTGGTATATTGAAATGGCCATTTGCATATTTGCGGCTATATTAAAAGGGATAAGCTCCAGCCAGTGAGGCACAACAAACAGAGGGAGGAGGACAGCATGGTTTAATATCACAAATGATACCCAGGGAGTTACCCTCTAGCTCCAAGCCTGATTACAGCTTCTTAATTAGGACAGCTTCTCAACTCTCACACATCTTCTCCCTGTTCTGCCGTATACGGCAGGAGTTTAGTCCCAGATTCAATATTTACCCTGCACTTCTCCACTTGTACCAGGAGTTACCGGGCATAGAGGGGTGAGCCGGGGGTAATATTAATCATGAAATCTGCTCCTCGTATGCAGGTGCAAACCAATTAGCAGGCTGGCATTTAAAGTGCTTTAATTAATATTTCGTCACAGATGAACTCAGATTTCAGCTATGTTTAAATGCCTATCACGCTGGTTTTCAAATATTGGGGTCCTGAGTGTTGCACTATCAGCAGGTTGGAGACTGAGATTCAGCTTCCACTCTTGACACCTCTCACACGTGCTGCGTGCGCTGTGTGGAACGGTAACAAACTTGTTACATCGTATGATTTTCATAGCGTGGGAGGAGCAGAAATCCCTCTCCAGGTAAGATGATGTGACTTGGGAGTATGCAATGTATTCATTGTGTGTCTTCTACAGCGATGTTCTGACCCTCATCTCTCTTACAGGCTAGTTGTTGTCACTGTGCATTGATATTAATTAATTAATTTCTTTTATTATGCTGATTGGTGACTCTAACTCCCTGTTAAATATTTAAAATGTAGGTCTCTACGGTGGAGGGGTCTTGCTGTGTTTTTTATCAGATGTAATACCACTTTAAGAATTGCACATGGCATCTATTGTCATCCATCCATAAACAATGCATATTGAGTGACCCAAATGACTATTGATTGCTGTTTACATTGGCATGGTGTGTAGGAGCCGCAGATAGTTAATGCTGACATTGGAACACTGGTTGGTTTTAGTTATTTCAAATAAAAAGAGCATTGAAATATAACTAAGTACATTCAACGCCTAAATATTATTTATTCGGAGTTTCTGACATTTTACAGCACATTATAATGCAATACCTCTCTAAATAAAAAATCTGAAACTTCCTCAACCATTTGTCAGTCAGGGAGGTAACTGGTCATTTGAGAAAATAATAAAACAAATCACAGGGTTTCTTTTCCGTCTCATCTAAATATCAAGGTAAGCAACACCTTTCCTCTTCAGGGAGACCATTAAACCTGTTTGTATTCCTAATGGAAATGTGCCTGAATGGGGCTGTGCACATGCACACATCTTGGATTTTCAGGTAAATTCAGTTTGACTTATGGCTCTGCATTCTCCCTGTTGTTCATCGGACAATTCACATTTTAGGTTTTTGTTAAACATCAACAGATAATTTATTTTATGCATTAGAATAATTTAAATGATTATTCTGAATGACTGGAATTGTAGTCTATGCCTCTATATGTCAATGAAACACGCTAAACAAGCCTTCATGAACAGTGTTATATATGTCAAACATTAATTTGAAACATTGTGTCATCATCACTCTCTATTCAGGTTCCTCTTTATGAAATCACACAAGGGCCGCTGACCTGCAGAGATACGACCTGAACCACTTTTTTTTGCTGAATGGGAGGGGGGAGGGGGTCAAAGGTCAACTGTCACAGAAGCCATGGACGATCCTCCTGGGTGAATCTCCTTGAGACTTTTCCCTGAAACCAAGACACCGTGGCCAGGTTTCACAGGTCTGCCCTGCAGCTGCCCTGGGGCTTGAATACATCTGTGTGTTTATCGGATGGTGTGGTACCACTATAGCCACAAAACCCCAACCATTTCCCCAGTCAATGGTACACTTGATGTTAATGTTTAAGTGGGCTTACTGGGTTTCCTTCACATTGTATAGCATGTGTTCAAACGCAGGCCTCTGGTTGTGATGTACTTGCATCATGACGCTGAGTTTTGTTGACGTCTACGCAGCATTTGACAATCTATCAACATAACAACATCTGTCTGTCTTTCTGTATGTGGAACTCGTAGCTCAAGAAGCGTTCATCTTATCGACTTCACTCTTGGCATTTGTATCGTTAATGGCCAAGGAAAGTGCTCTGCCAAATTTGGTGTGATTTAGACACATGATATGTTAATAAAATTTGATTAAACAGGTGACCAGCACTCTGTAGCGGTGTGACTTCAGAACAATGTCTTCTATCCTCAGATAAAGTACAGCAGTGGTTAGCAACTGGGTCAAACTCGATGCCAGATCATCTTGATAATCTGATTATTTTAGTTTCACCATGTTGCACAGTAGCACTGACATTCACTGGTGTACAGTGTGCTGTGTCCGTCATAGCAACAACATTCGTAAAATCACTTCCTGTTTGGCAATTTGTCTTCAAAGTAAAAACGTTTGTTTTGTTTGCTGCAGTGCTTTATGTTGAGCTTGATTTTGAAAGTTGAGAAGTTGGGTCAGGAGATTGTGACAATGTCATGTCCCATCTTTAGTGCTACATTTGCAGAGGGCTGATGCATCAGGATGGTAACGTACATCGTAATGCAAGGAAACGCACTAAGTAGCTGCCATTGGACGTTAAAAGTAACATCAGGCCACACATGTAGAGGTAAATGAGATTTTTCTGATTTGCATGTAATTCAGTGTCAGTAAAGCGTACAGTAAGCAATGATTAGGAATCCACTCAGCCAGAACTAAACTGTGTTTGCTCTATCCACAGTGGGATGAAAAGGAAAAAAAATCATATTAGCAAAAATAAATGTTGGTGGGTTGTTAGGGAGTCTGATTATGTGTGTCTCAGGCAAATTGGCGGTAATGAGTCAAGAGACTGCACTCGTTCACATACATTAAAACAGCAATCATTAGGAAATTAGGGCCCAGATTAATCCTGTTAATGACACACTGGTGCTCATGGGAAAAAAAGATGGCCCCAGATGTCGGGATGCGGTGGCGTGATGAAGCATCGACTGTGTACGACGGCTCCCTCTCTCTCTTCCCCTCTCTTACTCTCTCACCCTCTCTCTCCCTGACGGTAACGTGGGGCTGCTCCTTGCACAGCGCCGCCACTTGAAATGCAAACGAGTGGGGTGGGGGGGACGCCGCAGCCGACTGCTAATGAGAGCAGATCCCAGTGATAAGGAGCAAGAGGGAAGAGGAGAAAGAAGGGGGGAGAAGGGAAAGTGAATAAATTAAAAAAAAAAGAGGAGCGATCTGAACTGAGGATAAGACGCAGCAGCAGGAACTCTGATGTCCCCAATTAGGAGGGATGTCACCCCCTGTCTGGGCCGCAGTAATAAAGCCCTCACTCTGTATTCGGAATCACATGGCTCCAACACTGTTAACATTCTAATATCTTGGGCGTGCGCGGTAACATTAATTACTTGGCCATTTGGATGACTCCTGGATCTCCTTAATGTTTGCTTCCAAATGGAAATCTGAGCTCCAGCTTAGGAGTGTTACATTAGAAAATAATAAGTAATATTTACCCAGCCAGCGAGCAGCCATGGCCGCTCCGCCACTGCTTCAGTTTCTCCTATTGACTGTTTGGATATACTGTTCCCCTACACAAAGACAATTACTGTGTGAATTTAGAGCACGATGTGATCCCTGGAAACGCTGCCTTTTTCTCCTCTACCATGAAAAACCTGCTGTTCCACAGAGGCCTCTAGCACATTTAAAATTTAATTAAAGGTGTTTGGAAATCTATGCAAATCTCACCCCATCTATTCCTATCAGGACGGAGCAATAATCAAATGTGACCCCTGCACCTTTAAATTATTCCCGCTGCCGTTAGAATTCATGGTCACCTTGAAAGGCGGAAAGTCTTGTATCGGTCCGCACTTCTCGTTCGCTCTGAGAAACGAACACTGTTGTTCTGTAGTTGCGACAGTACACATCATAGCAGACGGTGGAATGCACATTATTCAGACTGCGACTCCAAATGGTCAACTTTCATCTGGCGGAAGCCGTGTCTTCTGTATTGTTTTCAAAGTGTAGTGAACCTAGAAGAGAGAGGGTAAAGCCATTTTGGTGTGTGTGTATTTGTGTGTGTGTGTATACAGCAGAATTGTGTTCTTTTGGGGTGGCAATATAAGAGGAGGCCCGGATAAAGGAGAAAAAGATTACAGTTTTTTTTTTTCTCCCCCCATGTTGTGGTGGCAGAGCTGCCAGCGAGAGGCTGAGAGGAGCAGCGAATGTAATGGTTGTATTACTGCGCTCGGCGATGCATTATTAATGCAAACGTGATCAAGGCAGGTGGACAAGCCCAGGAGAGATGGCGCTGCTTAATGAACAGCCCCCTCCTCTCTCTCTCTCTCTCTCTCTCTCTCTCACATACACACTCAAACACACACAGAACAAGGCCTGGCAGCTGTTAGTGTTGCACTGTGAGGTGTGAGCTGCTGTACCTTTGTGGTTAAGGTAGCCCCTATTTAATTAACAAATAATCTGCAGCCACTTCTAATTGACTCTGTTCATGTGTCAGCGCCGTGGTCATGCCCACCTGCATTTTAAGTGGAAACCTAAATGGATGTTTTGGGTGCCTGCATTTTTTTTTTAGCATACTAAAATGTGCATGACTGAACTTGCATCTCTACATGTTGAAATACATACATATAAATCCCCACACAAAAGCACACACACAAAATAAAATTGTTATACATTTGATTTTTTCCACATAAGAACAGGCTACACCGGGTGGGCCTCAGCACAGGTTTATGTTAAACCAGTGTCAAATTAAATGCAGGCCTTTGACAGATGTAGTGTAAAACATTCAGATATCTCACTAGTTTGAAGTAATCAAATAATCAAATAAAAATACAAAAATACGCATTTAACTCTCTCTAAATACTTGATTACAAAAGTGCATGCTTCTCCATTTCTATTCCCAGCTGCACTGTGCATTCCCAACAACCACAAACTTTCCAAGATACAGATCTCACAATGCAACAGTGTCTATCTGTAAAAGAACTATTGTGTAAAAACAAAGTGCTGCAGCCACTAATCCTGCTAAGCATGCTATGTGCTCTTCCTTATTTTATAGAGCTCCATGTATGAAGCCACACTTGCAGAACATGTGATTATTTAGAAGCTGTTGAATTCACGTAATCTTCGTGCTTGGCAGGGATATTGCTGATGTGTGCTTCGAGGATTGCTTTTATAGAGGATAAAATCAATTTGACTTTAAATTTTCATTTATTTTTTAGAGCACGAACATGGGCCCGTCAAAGCACTGGCTTTATCAGTGCATGTTTTCAAGTCCCATACTGCCCCCTAGTGCGAGTGTGAAGCATTACAGCTTTAAATCAATGCTTCCGCCTGCATCCTGCTCTGCTGTAGGAGATGCATTGTATCAGAAATTACAAAACACTGCATGATAAACCGCAATTGTTCTATATGAGAGCAGTATTTTGATTTAAACCAGTTGAGTGGGGGATGAGCTGGGGACAAATTGTTTTCCTAAATCTACTCTTACATGGTCAGAAAAAGATGGGCCATGTTCATGGAGGTGAGTCAGGGTCAGGGTCAGGGTCAGGGTTACGGCCATGTTAGGGTACTCTCAGGGATGAATGGGACAACATGGTGCACTGTTTACCATCATGTTGACATGGATACACATTTGTGTGTGTACAGTCGAGTGTGTGGTGTATTCCTTTATACTAAAACTTCTAAGGTGGAGGAGGGGACCACAATCTGCAAAGGGCCTAATATCTCAGCGCTGACAATGAACGAGCAGCATAATGCAAAAAGTGGAGCAAGGTGGGCTGCAGGTAGAGATACAGTCACGTTTGTTCAAGTGTGACGCAATGACATAGACAAAGACACAAAGAGACAAATACACACACTCATTGATTTAGCCATGTTCAGCTCTTCAGACTGGGGTTAATGGAATACTTATGGATGTTGTGTGTCTGAGGTTGAGGGAAAGATTGGGGTGGAGGTGGGATTTGGGCTTGCGGTGCCGCTCGCCTCCTCGGTGAAGCCCCTGCTAACCGACAGAGCGCATCCCTTCGTCAGGCTGGATTAAGCACATGTCAGGCAAGACAGAGTAGATAGTGGGGTTTATATATCACAGAGGACGGACACAGCGTAGCCACACCGACACACAGGCAGTCTGCCCTTTTACAAAGGATTTGTTCATGGAAGAGTTATTTATGACTCCTGATATGGACGGACGCATGGGGAAATTATTCTAGGATTATATAGATGATGCTTGAAAGCCATCAGTGTTATGAATTTGAATGAGATGATAATATTTCTGGATGTGGTGGGGCATTATTTTATAGAGGGGGGATAGAGCAGTAATATGTTACAGCTGTTAGTTCTGACATGCAGGATTTAGGATCTGGAGTGATGTGAATTGCCGAAATTGGCTGGGATCTTGAAAAACAGTGAATGTGCTCATTTCAAAACAGCAACCACACGGATGCTTCACATTTCTCAGTTTATGCTCGAGAGCCATGACGCGAGCTGTCAGTACTTAGAACTTGTTTAGATTTGATCAGCTGTGAACTCAACCCAAACTAAGGAGAATATAAACAAGGCACTTTGTAATACCATTGTACAATTGTATCTCCGAACGACTTGTCATTATATTTCAGCCAAGCAAAAATAAACATTTGGATACTGTGAAGCCAAGAATTGATTGTGGCTTAGGGGAGGGTAACATTGTAGCCCATGTAGCTTCGCCTGAGGCTGAAGCTTAGCAGTGCTTTTATACATAGTTTATTTCTACCTGTTCTCTCTCCATGTTTTGGACCTGTATGATAGCATCTGCTTCAATTCCCCAGTCTGAGCAATCTGTTTGAATCCACAAGGTTGTGAATAAAACAAACCTGCTCTCCTGCTCAGCTTAGTGTATAATGCAGGACCTCGCCATTGGTCATGAATTGACAAAGTCCACATAGAGCTTTTTCCAGCAGGTAAGGGTGTGGGATACAGCTCTATGTGGACTTTGTCAAGCAGATACAAGCACATATGCTGCTATCAAGCAATGAGGTGCGAGGAACTGTGTTGCGGTGTGGCGGATTCTCATTGAGCAGGAGAAACCTCAGGTAAAGACGAGCAGAAAATGGGACATTATGATTGGAGGGAGTGGACTCCGGACTTCGCCCCCTCAAGACCCCGGTTCAAGGTGCGGCATTGGACACTGGACGGGGAGTGCGTGGCGAGGTGTGCTAACAAAGCCACAGCCACCAGCCTGGTCTCAGGAAAGCACTAAGCTTGAATATTTCATGGCTCTTCCAAGCACAAAAAGACTACAAAACTGGCCTGGCTCATTTGGAGCTGTGTGCTCGCTAAAGGTCAGGACCTGAAAACAGAGAGGCGGGGGCAAAAGACAAACACAAATCTAATACTTCATAATAACATTGTTTCTTTTGTTCGGCTTGGTATTGTTTCTCTGATGGCGTCGATTTAAAGCCCTAGTACACGTATTATTTTTGAACACTCGAGACTCCCATTTACTCAGAGCACATACAGTCGCTTCATTAGATTGATGTATTTGCCTTCTAGTTGTAAATGCATAAAGTTGCTCTTTAATATAGAAAGCCTTGACGAGGTGTGTGTAAGATTCACGTTCACTACACAAAAGAGAAAACAATGGGGTGGTTTATACCCTGCAGACCCTAAAGGGAGGCGTTTAGCTCCTTGTGACTTTGTGTGCAAAGCAACCCAAACTCCCCACGCTGGCACACGGCAAAGAACAACAGCGAGAACTCAAGGGCTGCATCCAACAAAAGGGAGCAGGATAGCGGTGTCTGTACCTCTTCTCCTATTTCCTCCCTAATCAATATCAAAAGCAACAAAAACGCAGTCGCGAGAAAGACACACAAAAACACGCGCAAAAGCAAACAAATGCCTGTTCAGTGGGGGGAGAGAATTAGAGCACGGCGCCATCTCCTCATCTTACCTGTCATTATCTGCTTTAGCTCTTAATGAGTGCTCCTCTATACTTGGTCACATCACATTTGTTTTATACAAGTCCCTTTGAACAGCTGAGAGATATTGAGCCTCCTTTGATCATGGAATCCGTCTGAATTTCAAATCAGAAATGAACCTCCCCCCATATCTCCAGCTAGGTCGTCTCCACATTTTCAGTCACTATTTTGTTTGTTTATACACCAGCTGAGGAAAAGAAAAAAAGGACGGGAGAAAAGAAAGAAAGAAATCAGATGAAGAAAGAGTGAAGATGTGGGAGCCTTGGAGAAGGAGCATGTGGGTTGTATAAATTTTGTTCATTAATGTTTATGACTTTAACAGAGAAATAATAAAAGAATAAAATAGAAGCATTGCCACAAGATACTTTGGCGTGCCTGCCTTATATATATATAGTATCTATTTTTTTGAAGGCAGCTGTCTTCTAATGATGACCCTTGGCATGCTGTGGCACCTGGGACCTCCCCTAGCATGAGGGAGGCTGATGAAAATTAGCCCATTCACATTTCAAACAGAATTTAGCCTGGCCCCTGATCACAGTGCCTTGGCCCCCCTCACGGTCCTGCAGAGACAACACGCACCACCAGAAAAGATCTCCGCCAAGCCAGAGCCTCTCCCCTGGCTATCATTGCGGGAACACATGGTGACATGACTGTGGGACGCGAGGGGTCTGGATGTACTCCGGCTGTTATTCCCTGTTAAAAGATTTAAACCATTGGGGTATGATAGGTCCCTTTGATGTTTGCTAAGCACGGAGCTAGGGAACAAGGGAGACAGGAGAAAGAGAAGGAGAAACGGGGGGAGAGGTGGGGTGAGGTACACTAGTGATGGTAGCCATGATGCAGGGCAGAGGCTTGTTACTAGAAGGCAATGATCTTTGCGGAGCCACACCAGAGAAGGGAGGAGACTCGGTGAACCTCTGCCTCGACACAGTCACGCCAACAAAGGGAAGATAAAAGACAGAGGTTGAAGCTGGGGCCGAGACCCGCTGTGAAGCTGAGATTAGTGCCGGCGCAGAGTTTTGGCACTTCTACTACTCCAGCAACTTTTACGTTGCCTAATTGCCCCATTTTGGTTCTTATTTAGGTGAAAGGCTAGCAGCAGACACCACAGTCATAAGGAGATTATTTTCCATTTACAGTTCAATAAGATGTTTTTTTTTTTTTTTAAATTGAGATGAAATGATTAAAATTGTTGAGTAATAATTTTATTTATAGGGGACTTATAACTAGAAAATTCCTCCCGAGAAATTTTGAATGTGTGCCTCGTGCAAGAGAGAGAGAGAGGCGAGCAGAGGAGTCTGTGTGTCTTTTATTTAGAAAATCCATCCTCTTTCAGGCTCCCTGGTGAGGTCTTATTAACATCGGAGGCTTTTATTTTGAAAATCCAGCCTTTTTCAGGCTTCCTGGTATTGTCTTATTTCCAGTTGGGGGTTTTTATTTTGAAGATCCAGCCTCTATTCAGGCTTCCTGGCAAGTTCCTATCATCATCTGCGTTTTTGTGTGACTCTGTATGGGCCAACCTGAGTAACAGTGGAGCTGGATGTATAAAGCTCATTTCTGTATCTAATGATAAAAAGTGAGGCTGCTTATTTGATTCTAATGTATTTCTTGTTGTGCAATGAGTAGGGAGAGGGAAACAATTTTGTCTGTTCAGCTTTATTTTTGTCTTTTTCATTTCTCTGTTGGCATCAAACAGTAAAAGGACGTGACTGCGGCCTCTCCCCCTCTGTCCCCGCCTCTTCCTTTATCACCTCATTCAAAGAATAAAGGACAAACCCTCATTCAGGAGAATTTCATATAATTCAGTGGAAATATTGTTTAACACAAGAATCTTTTGTTGATGTGTGAAATCAGTAGAATCCTCCTTAAAGAACCATGAGATGCTCAGAGTGACGTTTTCCTCTGCTGCTGTGTCACGTTTCAACACTTCACTCATCATGTGTCACTTTGTCACTGTGACCTCACTAAAGCCCTTTTTTGTTTTTAGTTTTAGTTTGAATCTCCATAATGTTCAAGGTTTTGTGAGACAGATTCGTCGATCAAATCCGCAGACGTCGACAGATGATGATCTTTTAACTAATGGGTCACACGTCCCTGTTCAATCTCCACTGCATAAAACTGACATATTTAAAGAAGTTTAAATGGCAGAAAGTGGAGTCTTGTCTCTGAGTACAGTTGAAAACCAGTGTTTAGAACCACAAACTGAGCATTTTATTAGGAACCTCCCTTTCCATCTTTATCAGTGACGCCGTAGAAGGACACAACACCTGCGCTTTGATCCAGGTACACTCCTATTCTGGAGGTACGACCTTTAGACCCAGCAGCATCAATGTAGTAGGTGTAAACTTGCTTATTACCGAAAACCTTCACGATACAATGACCAAGATTCACGATCGTATCCAAATCCAATTTTATCTAACCACCCTGCTCTGTCGATATTCGTGTATGTTACTGCTACATCAACTCCTGCTGTCCTCTCCACCTCGAAGTAACAACGTCCAGCCAGAATTTCTCTACTCAGGACCTGACGCCAAATAAGGTATCCGTATGAGTAAAGAGGAACATATTGACCTTCGCCAAAATATGTTACTCTTCTGTTTCCCTCAGATAATAACAGTAGTTCGTCTGCTGTGTTTGGATCCAGTGTGATTTCCTGTGAATATTTTAAGAAGTCAGCTCTGGTCTTGGGCTCTGGTTGTGGCAGTAAAACATCCACTTGAGACACAATCTGTAAAATCTCTGTCTCTGTCTCACTCAGAATGTCCTGTAGTCGACCTCTGACCTGTGACACAGCTGCTGTCACATCCTCAAAGTACCTCAGAGGACGGATCCTGATGCTGGATGAGTGTGTAGATTCACTGAGTGTCAGTGATGGGTAGTTGTGTAGAAACTGGTTGTGATCCTCTGTGTGTGAGAGCGACTTCAGTTCATGGTCTTTCCTCTTCAGCTCAGTGATCTCCTGCTCCAGTCTCTCCTGAAGCTCTTTGACTCGACTCACTTCAGTTTCCTGCTGGGATCTGATCTGCTGATTCACATCAGAGCTTCTTTTCTCCAGCAGACAGATCAGCTCAGTGAAGATCTTCTCACTGTCCTTCACTGCTTTATCAGCAGAGCCATTGACGGCCTCCACCTCCTGTTGAAGCAGCTTCACATCTCTCTGTCCTGGACTCTCTGCTGGATTGTCTCCTCAGACTGAGCTCTTCTGCCTCTCAGTCCTTTCTGCTGCAGCTGACACTATGTCGTGGTCTTTATGTTCATCCACAGAGCAGAGATAACAGATACACTGATGATCAGTGCGGCAGAACATCTTCATCACCTCATCGTGACGAGAGCAGATGTTCTCCTGGAGCTTCTCAGAGGGCTCCACCAGCTTGTGCTTCTTCAATGGAGCTGACTGAAGATGAGGCTGGAGGTGTTTTTCACAATAAGAGGCCATGTTAAAATACAGTACATACGAGCACAGAAAGTAGAAAAGAATAAAACAGATGTGAAGGGAGGACACCATAAGTGTACGCAGCGTCTCACCCATCCATGCCCTGGAACAATAACAAGTAAGTAAACGTTCACAAAGTACTCCAAATCACCCTGAATGAGTCACAAACAGCGGTAGTTACCCTCAAACAGGGTGGCAGCAGTTGCAACTGTGACAGCTGCCTCAAATCGCGGCAACTGCCTTTATAAACCAGTGGCAGTTTCTATTGCCACCAGAAGTGCCTCTACAAGCTGCCACTGACACGATTTGAGCTCGCTGTCTCTCAAGCACGAACTGAGGGAAATAGCGCAAATCTACAGGAAATGACATCCCAAAAGGTTAGAGGTCACCCAACAAAAAAAACTCCCCAAAAGAAATGTATATGTATATATATATATATATATATATATATACATATGGAAAACAACAGCAAAGCATGAACTAAAGTGGATTTTTGGTGAAATATAAACTAATTGCAATAATACATCGGTTACATGTGGATAAAAGTTCCAAAAGTGAAATACCTGAAATCAAATGTAGAGAAAGACATGTTTGTTTCATGGTCACAGGAATGGACCTGATGCAGGCTGCACATGTTCCATTTCTATATCCTGACAGGGAGGAGCTGGTTGTGTTGGAGAGGAGGAAGAAGTTGACGGATTTTCAGGCTTTACTGCATTTCACAGAGGCCTGTTCATACCTGGTGTTCAGAGGCAGAGTATGTTATGCTTCATTCACAACATATAGTAGTAACAATTAAAGTCAAATCAAATAGATTGAATAATAATAAATCATATCTTTATTTATAAAGCACATCTCAAAACAAAGTGTGCAAAATGCTTCACAAATAAAGAAAAACTCATAAAAATTATAACTCACTCAAAAAAGTAGAGATAGTTACAGGATGTTACCAGGAAACCCGAAAGGAGGCTGGATTTTCAAAATAACCCAAGGTATCTCTGAGTTACATATAGAAACCTCAGAAATCTCATATAAGCTGTGCTATGTAGTGCATGTTTAGTAATGTAAAGTTCATCCTTTCATCTTTACCATACTAATTAATAGTGAATCAATTATCTGAGTTAAAAAGCAAATGAGATTGACAGAAGTTTCACCCACTGATGAATGAGAAGTGCACAATTACAGTATGTGAGGCTTACACTTGTGCTGTGTGTTTATGTGTATGCCAATGCCTGAGTGTGTGTGTGTGTGTGTGTGTGTGTGTGTGTGTGTGTGTGTGTGTGTGTGTGTGTGTGTGTGTGTGTGTGTGTGTGTGTGTGTGTGTGTGTGTGTGTGTGTGTGTGTACCACATCCCCCTTCATTGTACAGCATTTGGGAGACAGATGGAAGACAGTCTCGGCAAAGGGAATACTAAAGATCTGAAAGTGTTTTAGAAACAATTAAAATCTTTGATGGTTTAATCTGTTCACATCAAAAGCAACAATCCCTCTGTTTGATTTTCTTTTGATGACACAGAATAAAACCGATTGAGCCAACTGTTCACAAACACTGATGTAAACCACAGACTCTGAAGGGCTGTATTTATATAAATATATATACACATACTGTATAAAATGAACAATGCTGATAATCTCAAATGGTAATCAGCTATACAAATGGGCAAATAAATAGAATGAACATTTTAATTTCGATTGCATTAAGAAAAATATATATTCTTCAGTGTTTTCAGGTAAATATCAAACTTAATGGACAACAACATGCAGATCAAACTACTTAATGATTGGAGGCAAAGTGGTTCATTTGCCCTAATCTTTTGGTTAAATGTTTGGTTCTCACCAGAGAATTTTTAATCTGCACAATGTCAGAGGACAAAAGTCTAATCAAACTGCCTTAGAAGCATTATTCTGACCTATTTCACTGCTGTCTTTGTGCATGTTCGTTAGACAGTTAATCACAGGGGGAGCACTTCATAGGCGAGGGGATTAGTTGACTCAGGGAGGCTTTTTGACATTCTGACAGTGTTCCACTGGGTCACTCCCCCTCACTTTCCTCCTGAAATCTGGCTTCAATCCTTCCTTCAGATACTCTCACAATCTGTAAATTCTCTGGGGATCACATTTGGATTTTATTATCTTTAAATTAGTAACAATTAAAAGGACGTTCTGCATTACTCCTGTAGCATGCATCAGTGTGTTGATAGTCTAATAATGCTAGTTTTACTGCAGTCATTTTTCTTTTGTCTTTCTTCTAGCAGTGAAAAAAAAAACAATAAAATGTGTTTTCACAGCTATTGTTTTGAGAATTTACTTTTCATATAACATACGTTTTTTTTTTTCCTTTCTAATTTAGACATCCTTTAGTGGAAGTCAAATCACAACTCTGTCTGCCGGCATGTGATAACTCGCAGACTACTGAGATTTGCACTTGCGTGTTGCTTGCGGTATGTTTACATTTGTCTAAAAGCAGTGTAAATTGAATTCTGCTGTATGTTCCTGACAGTGAGTACAAGTGTAAAGTGGCGTGTACAGAGCTGTACACACCACTCCTCTGGGGCCCAACCCTCCCTCATTGTTCCATCAAGGCTCAGGATGATGGCTCTGAGAGTGGAAGGAAAATAATCAATAACTAACATGGCATCCTGCATCCAGGAAGACTCTGCTGTAAATTAACTTGACACTGGGGATGAAAAAGGAGAGAAAGCTCCTCTGGATATCTGTTTGTCTGCTCTCTTCCTCAGATATGGCGGGGAAAGAAGTACCAAACGGGGAGCAATTGAATGCAAAGTGCTCGTTTTCTCGCCGACTTTTCTGCAAGCGCAGCCTACCCCCGACCCCTTGAGGCGAGACCAGCAGAAACCCGCATCAGATCAGAAGGTGACATATCAAAAACCGTGTCACAAAAAAGGCAGTAATGGTTGCCAAAGATGTGGCAGGAGTTCTAGTTTTCTACTGGGCTCCTTCTATTGCTCTCCTGTCTATAGGGGTTGTATGGTATCAGAGGGAAACGCACTCTCAGGCCTGCCATGTAGAAGCGGGATTTGATCTTGATGGCTTTGTGACAGTTTGGGATGAGGGATAGCGGTTAGCGCTGAACAAGAGACTGGAGGCTGATCAATGGGACTTTCCAGACAGGCCTATGAGCAGAGAAACTATGGGATGGTACTTCTGTGCTGCTCAAAAACTCCCTTTCCACTTTATCACTTTTTAATAATCACTCTTCTCTTTTCTTTCAGTCTCCACAAGCACAAGACGCAATGACAACACACACACACACACACACACACACACACACACACACACATATACACACAGATATATATATACAATATATATATACAGTATATATATACATATTATATATATAGATATATATATATATATATATAGAGAGAGAGAGAGAGAGAGAGAGAGAGAGAGAGAGAGAGAGAGAGAGAGAGAGAGACCTGCAGTCCAGTGTTTTGTTCAAGAACTACTTATTAAGAACAAAAAAATGAGCTTGGTAGAGGGTCAAAAATTAGATAAAATTGTTCATTCTATTAAAGTCAATATCAAAATTGCAAATTGACTAAATGTAATTCAATTATCACATTAACAATGCCCTTACAAGCTGTCAAGTTTTAAAAACGTCACATTGTTAACTGTGAACAAGGAGGCTGGTTGTGCAAGAGGAGAAGATAATGAGTCTTTCATTCGATAAAATAATTGTGTCACCCTCATTTCGCCGCTACAAAGCAGAGTTGTCAGAAGTCTTTTCAGTTTCCCCCCAAAAAACAAACAGTTAACCATGTGCCTTTATTCAACAAAATCACAATGTATCACATAGCAGTTCCAGCACATTGGGAAAACGTGGAAAATAGCATTGTCCACACTGAACTAGTCCATAAATGAAATACATATATAAATATTAAGTTGTTACTGAGTTATGTCAATATCGCTGAAATCATATTTATCTTACTCAACACCTAATCGGTCTCTTTTTGGTTAGATAATTAGATAATTTTACTTGTAAAGTCACCTTTCTCCAATGACAGATCAAAAAGGGCTGGCTGAATGAATGAAGGCACCCAACTACTGTGCCATGATGACAGGTCCCAAAGGTGCATGGTCACCAGAGGAGGAAATGCGTTAAGGATCAAATGCCAGCCACAACCTGATATCAAAGGCGATATCCAGCGAGGCACCTTTTACCATTCAGAAGCAGCTGTAGAGAAAGTGCAGGTTTCATTAAAGATGTAATGGAGAGCTGGCCAAGGTCAGAAAGCAATAATGATTCTGACACCTCGCCCAGCAGTGCTCTGAGGATCTTCTTCAGCGCTTCAGGTAGAAGCTGTCTACAACATAACAACAACAGTCGATAGAGGCCAACAGCAATGTCACAGGTCACCCGATAACAGTGAAAAGGACCTGTAAGAGCGCTCCCTCACAGCATAAAAAAGGCCCTGTCAGTTCATACAATTCTCTGGCTTTAGGTCAGGGAGCATAGTCCAGTGATACCCCTTTTCCACCAAGGCAGTTCCAGGCCCGGTTCGGAGCTAGTGCCAAATCTGGCTCTCGGCCGGTAAAGCTTGTACCAGGGCTGCAGCAACTCATTCCCTTGTCTACAGTTGTAGAAGAAATAACTGTCTACGTCAGAGGCTGGGGGCGGGATTTTTGTGACCAACAAAAACTTTGTTGTGACCACTTGTGATCGGATCTCACTTCACCGCTCTGTGTGCAAATGTGACAGAGTTAAGAGTGGACTTTATTATACACTTTATTAATTATTACTTCCAATTTCTATTTTGGGATTTAATTTATCATTTAGTTTAGTTTAGTATTTGTGTATTTCATCTCAATGAGTTATTTTTATTTACCATTATTTCCTTAGGAAATTATGTTTACCAAATAAACACGAGATTAGTGTTGGTGAAGATTAATTTATGTTGTTTTTACCCAGTCTGCGTTCACAGTGTCCAATGACACTGTATGTGTGTGTCGGAGTGTGTCTGTGTGCTATCGCAAGAGTGAGAGAGAGAGAGAGAGAGAGAAAGGAAGAGAGCGAGCATGGTCAGGAGGGGCTGAATAAAAGAATGAATACACTCAGCTATAAGGAAAGATTTTACTCTAAGAAAAGTATCGATCATTATGTTGTGATCAGTGTTGATAATGTGGCAGTGGTTGACATGAAAACTTAAGGCGGGTCAGAGACGTCAGGTGAGTCGTTGTGTGTGTATGTGTGAGTGTATGTGTGTGTCAGCGCAAGAGAGAGAGAGAGAGAGAGAGAGAGAGAGAGAGAGAGAGAGAGAGAGAGAGAGAGAGAGAGAGAGAAAAGTGAGGGCATAGAGTCAGGATGGACTGAATGAATGATTGAATTTATATAATTTAATATTAAATAATAAGTGCCAGTTCTTAGGTTTATTCAAACAGTGCAATACATTCTCGAAGATGCAGACCATTATATCAACAAAATAAAATGACAAATTGCCCAATAGGCACAACTGACAGTGGACCTAACCAATCACTGATAGATGATATATTTGTACAGTTGCCCTAGCTTGTTGTTGCTGGGAAATCGTAATAACATAATGATATGGCTCTAAAGCATCTCCAGCCCATGGACGAACAAACTGGTTCACTTTGGTGGAAATGGGGTTAAAGGGATCTTGGGTGTGGATATGTGTCGACTTGACATATGTCCAAACTGGCTGAAGAAGCACTGAGTCTCAAATAAGTGTGTCTTTTCTTGGCACCAACTGAAGCTTGGCATATGGAAGGGCCCATGGTGGTGTAAAGTAAAGACAGGAGGCAGAGGAGCGCGGGGCTCGTCCCAGGCATGAGCTGCCATCCCTGCAGAGGAGCCCTGTAATTAGCAAGGCTAATGAAGAATAGGGCTGAGACTAATGTCCCTGCTGACCTCTGAGCTCTCTTGGCAGGGTGAGAGGGTGGACTTCAACAGAGCAGAACATGATACCATGCTATAGCCATTAACCCTGACCCAGTACTCCCCTCAGGCTTACATCTGGTGCAGGACTGGACCGGTACCAAATCTCAGTGGGCAGCAAGACTGACTACCTGGGTCCACCGGTAATGAATGGCCTGATAGGCCCTATTATCTCTCATCTTCTCCACTTCATTGGGTGTAAATGCAACCTTTAGGACGGCGATATTACCAGGTTGTGCTTCTCGTACTGCTGCCATTGACTTAAAAATACAATTCAAATGTGCATCACAAGCATCTCAAGAGTCCTCGCTTCAAGTCTGCACATTGTACATATTCCATCATTATAAAAACTGTTGTTGTCTCTTGTGCACAGCATGGGTCCTCACACTGTGATTACATACCAGAGGAAGACACCTGTCACATGGAGCTGTTACTAGCTGTTACGAGCTGTCAAGGCGACTACAGATTGGTTGCAGCTCTTACGATTGCATAGGGGGAAAAAAATGACAAGCCTAATCTTGGAGTGTATCATTTTATCTTTGCATATGCCTAAATCCCATTTTCAGAAAACAAAACGCTACATCGTAAGGAGGCAAAAGAATTACCAAGTCTGGAAAGTGAGTTAGAATCACTGCCGAGGTATTTGGAGCTACATGGAGATTCATTTGTATTCCGGTTTTTGGGGGGAAGCTGTAATGTTACCGCTGGGTGCAGGAGATGAGAGACAGGGATTCTAAAATGCTGAACGAAAGGGGTGTCCTGCAGTATATATCAGCATCAAATTAGTTGTGGTGACACATTTGAACACTAACAAAGCAACATGACTGTCATCACTCACCATTATGAATCGCAGGCCTGCTGATGTGTGTCAAGCTTTACATGTGAAAGCAGAAAAATACACATCAAACATAGCAAAATAATGGACATGCCTGTAGAAAGAGGTATGTAGCACTGATGGTCATTATCACAATTCCTCAACAGTCTGTCAAAAATATTAAATATTACATTTAAACCATAAACTATTATTGTGATGTCACAGCTACCACATGAAAGGACTTCTTTAGCCATGAAGCTGTATTGTCCTGTCACTCAGTCCACTGCTAAGGTCCGGACTAAAATATCTCAGCGGCTACTGCAAGCATTTCCATTAAAACTTGTGCAGACTCTCATGCTCCACAGAGGATGAACCCTAATAGCTTTGGTAATACTCTGACTCTTCAATCTCACACGATCCTCAGATCAAAATCTGAAATTGGCCAATACCTTGGTTCATGACAAAATGCCTGACACTTTGACATTCCCACCAGCATCATTTGTACTTTCTGTTGAGCACAAATTACTGAATGTTAGCATTCCAACATGCTAAATTTAGAATTTTACCTGTTTGAATGCTATGCAGAATACATTGTGAGCAAGATTGAATTGTTGAGGTTAGCATTTTTGCTCAAAGCACCGTGTGCAGCCTCACAGAGCCAGTAGCATGGTAGTACTTTGCCAGTAGTTTGTTTATTATTATTTTTACAGCAAAACGTCGTCAGTTGTATTTCTTTTTTTCTATCACTTTATTCTCCCAAGGTATAATGTCTGATAACATATTTTACTAATTGAGTCATCATTTCTTTGGTATATCACATATATACTGTCTCGTATACAAGTGGTATTGAGTGAAACAAGAATATTGGCAGGATAACTGAATTAGATATATTATATTATATCATATTGACTTTATAGTATGGGGTAGGTAGGAGGAAAAGAAACATATCTTTGTATGTGTGTCTGTTTGATTAGCCCAAGTTGAGGAAAAGGACAGATAAATATTGTATAAATGAATTTTATTGTGTAATGTGAGCAATCAAATTAATTAAGGGGTCCACAGCTGTTGGAGGCGAATAAGGCCATGAATTTTTCAGTGCTACCACTTCTCCCTAAGATTTTACAATAAATATTTCTGGAGGTCTTGGATGAATTTTTCATGGCTGAGTGGGGAGATGAAAGGGGAATTAGGAATCCAGGGGACGGGAGCTCTCTGCTGCTGACACACCACAGAGAGGTGCATCGACTCCAATCTTTATCAATGAAACCCAACCGGCACTATTGCTTTAATTACCCTGCTTTGTCAAGCACTCCACTATCAATAAAGAAAGGCAGGGCCGTGTGGTCTTTCAGAGGGAGGAGGAGAAGGGGATGATATCATGAGTTCCATTTGTTTTCATGCCCTCCCACTTTAACAGAGGAAATAATGTAACCGTGATCCAAGTCCAGACCACCTCGCCGTCCCACTGCAATGCAACTGCAACCTGTGTTTTGTTTGGAACCCAGAGATTGACTTGCGGTCCTCTAAATCTCGACAGCACTGTAGTGTCAGGTGTGGCAGCACTTCCTTTAATTCAAGGCTGTATCATTTATTTATCTATCCTCAGAGAAGGCAAATCAATAAAACATCAAACTACTATATATGCCATATACCATGACATGGTGATAAATGCCATTGATTTGCATGATATAGTAATAAGCAGGAGGAAGAGACTGGATGAATAAATCAGAATTGTGCACAACTTGTATGTGTCCCTGTGTGTATGTGTTTGGTATTCAGAGAGGATCCTGAGGTAACTAATTCAGGAGAGACATCTGTTAGGTGGGCAATACACCAGCAATATTCCACCTGGGATAGCATCCATACTTCACCCCATACTGAAACACAGAGAACAGAAATGGTGCTGTTTGAGGTTATATATGTGTATGTACAGGATTTGATGATTTTAACACCACTTCTTCTGGGTTCCACTCGGATAACGAACATCTGTTGATGAAAGCAATGAGGAAAATCAGGTGTAACATGCACCTATTCATGTAGAAAATTACACTATGGTGAAAATTATGGGGACACCTCCAAATGTGCTGTTTTTTATGGTTTGGAGAAAGATCCATTTAATGATCATCTTAAACCTGCATTACTTTTATTATTTTTTTTTATACCATGTTGTGGCAGCAGAAACAAGCTAGGCTACATTTTCATTTAATGAAGCTTTCTTAGCAAATGGTAATTAGGCCTATATATATATATATATATATATTATATATATATAATATATATATATATATATATTTTATTTTTTTCACTCAGTCACTGGTTGCAATCCGGGGTTTTAAAGAATTGCCCAATACCCACATTGGGTTTGGGAAGAACTTGACTTATCTCCTTGACCTTGATCTAATCCAATACCTTTGGGATGACTGGGAATGCCGACTGAGAGCCAGGCGTTATCATCCAGCCTCAGTGTTGGACTTCACTAAACCTGTGGTAGAGAAACTTTCAGCAGTTTGGGTCCAGCATCCAGCAGAAAGCCTGAGACCCGAGGACGGGAGGCTCTAGCAACACATGTATGCCCATGTGGTTTCAGATTCAGTGTAATGTTAGGCTCTACCAATGCTTTTCTTATACAAGTATTTATATAATGTCAATATGGTAATCTGTGCTCTACTAGCAATGTTGTTTTGTGATCTATTAATAGAAGAGAAAAGAGGCTTACTCTAACAGACAGCTCCACTCAGCACTGTGGAGGACCGATTGTTTAATTCTGTTATATTCTCACTAATCAATGTGTTCACTTCAAAGCGATGGGAAATGCTTGCATCCAAAGTAGATTGATCAGTTCTAATACAAGTCATTAACATACAAGTTGTTAACAAGTGAGGCCTCTGTACTGTATCTAGGAATCAAGAGAGCCATCGATAGAGCCAGTTTAAGACTTTTAATGTCTTAAAACCTTGAGTACACACTCCTCCACTCTGGAATGAGATCAACCACTGTTAAACCGTTTTCTCTCTTTCCCTCTCTGCGTTTTGCCGTCTATCTCTCTTATGTCCCTCGTTCACTCACTCAACCTTAGCCACTTACCTTGAGGGCTGTACTACGAAAGCATGAGACCACTGGTATACTTTACTGATGATAAATTTATAAGCCAAACTGAGGGGAAAGTATTAAACAACCTTGTGAATAGCCGGAGTTCGCTTTAACTGAGGTGGCGTATCCTTTTCATCAACAGAAATAACCTTTCAAAGGCAGTAAAAGCATGCTTAGAAAGTAAAAGGCCATTTTAGCAGAGGAGGCGCTCCCGACGATGGGAGGGGGGGGGAAGCAGAAACAATCCGGCCTCTGATAGCCTACAGCCCTCCCCCCAGACACTCTCCTCACTCTGCCCCCAACAATCCCCAACCCCTGGCCACACCACTACGAACACAGCACGCATCCCGCCCCTTAAAAAAGCTAAATCAAGGCTTTGAAAAATATACAGTGTCTTTAATAATTCAAGCATTGGTGGGTTTGAATAGCCTCTTTAGCGTAGACATATACAGTCTCCTGATATAAGATCAGTCCCTCAGGGGGCTCCCTCGCCATCTTACTGCAGCGTGCCCTCTCCTAACTGCAGTATGGGCCGCTGCTTCAGATGCAACTACCTGCCTGATTATATTAAGTAGTAAATTTAATGTATACAGGATTGCACAGTTTGCACCAGCAGTTTCAAAAATGTAATTCGTTAAATCAGTGTATATTTATTTAAAAAGTTCTTGAACTTCTTGTATAACACCCTGTGAATCCATGAATCAAGTGCAAAGTTTTGCAGTAAAGCAATTATTGCAGTTGACTAGCATCTTTACTGGGGTTGTGGACCAACACAGGATTGTAAATATTTAACTATCTTTGCACCCAATGCACATTCATATTTCATCAGGTTTCTTGCAGTTTATTCTCAAAGCAAAGTGTTGGACTGCATAATTATTTCAGTTTAGCATTTTTTTTCCAACCTATTACTTCCATAAATACAGGAATTTGAGTTATAGCTCCTCAGAGGGCTAATTTAAGAAAAGCATGCATTAATTAATACAACCTAGATGGAAAGGAGGAAATCCCTAAGTAAGTAAGCTGTTGGCAGATATCAAGGATGATTTTCGTCTTCAAAGGAAATGGGGATGGATTTGAGAGGATGCGGCGGTTTAATCAATACTGTTGACTCTTGAGGTTGGCAGGTGTGGTTTGTGCGCACCTCTCAGCAGAAGCGTTTCCATCATTCAGAGAGAAAAAGCTCAATGCGGCCAAGCTGGAAACCTAATCCCAACTTTCAAATGCCCTCTGTTGTCATTTCAAGTGTTTAATAGTAGTTAATTTACAATTTTTGCCTTAAAAAAATAAAGCACCCCTCATGAAATATTCATCCAGGTATTTCTTTGTCTTTACCTGAACCACTTCAGTGCAGTCGACAGGACCTGACTTTAAACCTTTTGTTGTATGCTTCCATTTGTGTCTATGTCCATTCTCACATTCGATGTGTGCAATAATGAAATAAATATCGAACCCTTAAATATTTTAGTGCATTCTAGGAGTAAAGTGGAATTGTTTTTCTGACAGAGGTTGTCCCCCCCCCGCCCCCTTCTCTCTCTCTCCCTCCTCACAAATGCATTGTGTGCACTGGCCGGCCCAATCCATCACTCGGCGTCTGGCGGGAGAAAAAGCACTTTCCCAGGGTGGGTGTTTTTTAGTTCTGCCAGCGCTGCTGTTTCAGTGGGCACCCGTGAGACCTCGCTGATGGACACTCTGGTCATCACTGGCAGGGAGCTTTGGGACTCTCCTCAACCTCCCCACCCCCCCCAGCCCCCTCCCCTCCTATCTCCACCTCAGCCTGTTTCACTCACCTCGTGTTTTCACCAGCACCTTCCTTTGTCCCAGCAGTGTTGTGCACTCCTTTTTGACAACGATGACTCCTGTACCTGCTTGTAGTCTCCCTTGCGAAGTGGCCCGGCCTTCAGAGACCAGCCACGCTCTGTTCCAGGGCTTAGCTTTCTCAAGGTGTTGGGAGACTTGAGCGATTACAGCATGAAGATGAACTTTAATATTCTTGACAGGGGGAGATTTTATTGATATACACATATATATATATATATATATATATATGTGGCTCAGGAGGTGGAGATAACCAGAATGCCGGCGGTTCGATCCTAGTCCTCCCCATTCCACATGTCGACGTGTCCTTGAGTAAGATACTGAACCACAAATTGCCCCTGTGCCGGCAGTGAGTGAGTGTGTGATAGTGTACTGTGTACTTTGTGTGAATATGTGAATTACAAAAACGGTACTGTAAAGTGCTTTCAGTGTTCTTCAAGACTAAATTAGTGCTATATAAATACAGACCATTTACCATTTACTAAATACGCATAATAATATAGAGATTATATGTAGGGATTCTCAATTGGACAGCAGGGAGAGTCACAGCATCTCTCACAGTGGCTCCCGTTCAGCTCCATTTTGCATCACAACCCGGCAAAGCACAGAACACATGCATGTATGTGCTCAGAACAATTATGTAGAAATAAATCTATTCAAATTGAAGTCTGCTCCACTTTTCTTCTGACAAACTGAGATTTGATTTCCAAAATGCTCGCTCGTCTCTTCTACACAAAGAAGCCAGCGGGGAGAGGGTGCAATCGCTGGAGAGAAGTGGGCTGGAAGGCAAATCTAGGTGATGCGTATGTTCTTAGAGTGCCCCTGGGTCTTCCATGGGTAGGTAGGATCTGACAAAAGAGATCTGTACAGCAAAAAAATCCTCCACTCTGCTAGAGCATGGGAAATTAAGCCCAGATAAAGATTCTCTCTTAAACATACTCCCTTCTCTCTTTTCATCCCTCTTTTTCCCCCTCCCTCTGCAGTGGCAGAAGAAATTACCCATTGTACCATTAGATAAACCCAAACAGCCCTCTCCATAAGACCTCCAGTTCCTCGTGCAGTCCCAGCTTGGCGTCCCTCGGGTGTTTGTTCAAAAGGAAAACTCTGCGGTGCCTCCGGGGGATGTTTAACTCATTGCAGTGGCAAGTATTTAGAGAAAACTCAACAAGTTTGAGGCTGTCAAAGCTCGAATCCAACTGTCAGGCAGAATTATGTCTCTGAGGCGTCTGATGTGAGGTAATGACCAATTGCATCATTTTGACAAACCCACCATCGATGAGAACTAGGGCAGACGCCGATTGCTTTTTCACAAGTGGTTCAATTGAATTTGAAACACTGCTGCTAAGTGCATTAAATGATGCTGATTAACTAAGATTATAGCTGCGGCAGGGATGTGATTTCTGTTTTGATACGGAGCATAAATTGAGGAAGAGCAAACAGTTTTTTTTGAGTGGCTGATGAATAATTGAGAGTCAGCAGAGGGTACATCAATAAAGTGGTAATGAAGCATATCTGTGTGAAATCTCTAATTCTCAAACTCTGCCACTCTTCCAGCAGTCTGCAACATCTGCTGTTGTGATGAAGCTCACTGTATGTTACTGTGGCTCCTAATAAATGGCACCTTTTCAAAATCAGCTACTGAGAATTAAGAAATATAAACATGATAAAACTGAACACACGATTTATATTCGTACTGTTAACTGCTGCTTGTACTAATCGTTAATGATGGTTAATTTAATACAAATTATAATATTGAAAATGATTATTCTTATTATTGGTATTATTTGTATTATTACCTTACCTTCACCACTAACCCTAACTCAAGTAATAATAATTATAATAATAATAATAATAATAATTATAATACATTACATTCACTGCATCTTTCATCATATTTCATAACCCAACTCCTACCCCTGACCTTGGCCTTGGCACTAGTGTATAATAATAATAAAAACTAAAATCACTTCAAATCCTCTATGTTGATGTCAACAAGAGTATTTTCAAAACTGAGGCTTTGGTGCCCTCTACCTTTAAGTCAAAGAAGCAAAATAATAATAATAATAATAATAATAATAATAGTAAGTTGACAATTTCCTTAATTTGCAGTTAAATATAGTCATTTTTATGACATATAGTCAGAAATCTATCACAGTCATGACAGTAAACGGGAGTTTATTCTGCCAACAAAAGTATTCTAATGTCGAAGCTGATGATGACATTGTGATGGCTGAATAATTCAGTCTGAAAAGACCTGAAGAGCAAGACATTTTCTTTTTATTTACAAAATTGTCTACAGGTCACTTTCTTTGGAGTAAAACTGTACCTTTGTTCTGCCTTTTCCTAACACAGTCGTGGCATGTTGTGTCCACCTGGAGCACTGTTGACCTTCTGCGAGGCAGCTACCTAGTTAAAGAAGTCCATTTTCAAGGCTGCTCTTGCTCAAATCAAAACTCCATTATAGATTTTACCTCCAGGGGAACCTAGGGCTCACAAGGTCCTTGGCAATTTTACCTGAGGAAGAAGCTAAAAGGATCTGAATCTCCCAGGATGGCTGAGGAAAGGGAGGGTGTGAGGAGGAGAGAGAGAGAGGGTGGGATACGCACCCCAGGACCCAGGCCCCTAATCTTTCTCTGCCAAGCAGGGAGCAAAGCAGAGCAAAAATGGAGATTTAGAGATGGTTCAGTGGCACTGAACCCTGAACATCAGGGCCTGCAGAAAGTGGAGGCAGACGAAACCTTGAAAAAAACAAGAGGTGGAAGAGACGAGCTGCGAGATTGTTGTCGAAGGATTGCCAGGGGAGCCAGTTTCAGCTCCCAGAAACAGTTTCCAATACATTTAACATATATGAAAGGAGAACAACTCTGTCCTCACACCATCCTTAACTATGTGTACTAACAAGACAGATGGAGGCCAAAGATGCAGACAGATCACATCAGGACATCTGTCACTTCATGGCAACAGCCCCCTTAATAAGTGACAAGGCTTCCTCACCCGTGGGCACAGGGTGGGGGAGGGTAGGAGGGTGGCGGGGGTGTGTGTGGGGGGTGGGGGACAGTGTCTCGGAGCGGTGGCTGTGCAAAGCAGCCGTCAAAGTCATGTGGTGCCCTTTTTTTAAACAACTTGTCCCAATTACAGCCAATCACATGCGATCTGTGCCCTTGATTATCATGCTGGGCCGGAGACATCAAAGCGGCCTTCTGTGGGCTCTGACACGAGGTTGTGCAGTAATTAGTGGACTTCACTGAGGAGAGTTTCATCACCAAATGTTTTCAAAAAGCGGAATGTCTTAATTTGTGTGTGTGTGTGTGTGTGTGTGTGTGTGTGTGTGGGTGGGTGTTCACGTCAGGATAGAACGATGCCCTACAGAAATAATTAAAACATAATTACAGCTCATCAGCTGTGCAAGTGCTCACAAAGTGCTGTCGCTGAAGAGCTGCTGCTTTCCTCGGGGCATCCGCGGAGCAGCATGCCACATACAGATACAAAATTCCCCACGCAGCCACATTTACACCAAATAAATACTTATGTCTTGTTATCAGGAACACCACAAAGGAACTAAATTGGCCTCAACAGTGCAAATTCAAATGAATTTCTCATGGGCGTTAAATGGGTACTTACTGCTTATTCTCCTTGATAAACACCTGCATTTGTCGAAGAATATGTTGTCTGCCAAGGACAGGCCAGGTAGCAGAGAAGGCACAGATTGTACAGCAGGTCGTTAAAGCAATAACGTGTCTCCTCGGCTGATGTGTCAAACTGTATGCTCTGCAAAACTGAGACACAGCCAGTCAACCTCTTAAATTGACATCATGTTAGCTCTGTCCTCAGGTTGCAGCAAGGGTTGATGGCCAATGCTTCTGTGATGACCACTTCGTACAAACATGGCTGGCAGGGCGGTCCGGTGAGGGGGAAAGTGCACGCTAAGTGTTTGTGACGAGTGCTAAGGCCATTGCTTGATCCCAAGGAAGTAATGAAGGCTGGACTGTAGGCGGTGTGTTTTCTTCGTCCACCTGATGGCAGACTTCTAACAAGCCCAGTGTCAGTCCGGCTTAAGGTCACAAGTCCTCCCTCCGCTGCTCCTCCAGAGTTATCACATCATGTGTTCACCCCTCCCACTGCAGCGCTGTGGAGCCAAATGGCACAATGGTCACAAACTAGTCTGGTTCAGTGATGCGAGTTATTCAGAAAACAAGGCAGCAGAGACACTATGTTTGTTAATGTGTGAATACTGAGCAGGACACAAAAAGCAAAAAGGATGCAAGGAAGAACAGAGTAGAGCGCCCACTGGTGGTGAAATACATGCATGAAATACAGTCACAACTGACGAAACTATAACACTTTAAGTTAATATGACTTTGCTAAAATGATGACTTTACACAAAGAGATCAGTATGATAAAGCTTAAAAAGGTAAATATGATTCAATAGATTAATAAAGAGAGGCTGGAATTTACCTCCAGAATAATTATGGACTATTAAACATTTATAAGAAGTATATAAACAGATATATAAAAATATAATTGTAAGCAAACTTAACTTAATTAATAATGATAATTTCAAAAATAAGTAAATAGTAAATATTTAATATTTCATGTGCATTTTAGGTATTATTTATTTTAGGTAAGTTTTCATCCATTAAAATTCCACACTACTTTCATGATTTTAATTTAAATGGTCAATAACACTGTAAAATGTAACTGTATGATTACACACATGTAAAAAAAAAGGCTGTTATAAAGCATTTATCAATTGTTGATAAACATGTACAAATCATTCACAACTGAGTGTCCAAACTTATAAACCCATACACCTATATACAGTATAATTACAATGTTGTATATGTTATAGAAGTTAATAGGTGCATGATCAAACACATACCATCCATTGTTAATCTGCTTGGGAATTCATCATTGTTTGCTATATTTTTTAATTGTTAAACTGCTTATTTTATATATATAATCTAAATTTAACTGACTTTTTCAGTAGTTAATCCTGATTTGAAAAAAATATTCTTGGACCTTAGAGCCTCCCTATTGTATCTGTTACATAATTAACAATAATAAATGATAATGACAGACGCATATATAGCTGAAAGGACAGCTTTGTGTTGCAAGCGCAGCTTTGCAGTCTGATTTGTAATGTTGTTGTTTTTTGTTTTTATCTCCGTCATCATAAATGTATCCATCCATCTCCAGAATATTATTTTTTCAGAAATATTCATAATCTCAGATATTTTCTGTCAACTATCATTCTCTAACGATATTTAGGATATTGGAGACACTGTTGACAAACATGCAGCTCAGATGAATGGGAGACATAATATTTATTGCAGGACTTTGAATGTGTGTTGTCTGTAACTGAATATTAAACCTAAATTTCCCTGCGTCTCAACACATTTATATATTCTGATGTTGGATACTATTAATATCTAATATAATTAAGTTCAAAATTGTATTAAACACGTTGAATTAGTGGGTTGATAAGAATAAGTGTCTAATAAACATTGGAAAACTATATGGTAGCTTGCATCCAAAACAATAGATTTAATTTCGTATTGTTCAGCATGCAGCAGTAAAGACAATGCACCGAGTTGTTATAATGTGTAGTCACTATTAATTCCAGCAGAGGGCAACATTATCCAACAAATGTTTGCAGTTTGACATTCAGACACCTGCATCATCCACAGCCTCCCCTCGTGGTTTATCATGTTTGGGAACAGTTTCATTACATGTATATTGAATAACATTAGTGGGGTTTGCTGCTGAGGGTCATTTATCAGCTGTTTTCAGTACTTCAACCAGCTGCTGGTATATACGCCTAACTATTGACTCATACTGTATTAATACTGTCACATAGTAAATGTTCAGTTTTTACCTCCTATACAGACAAAAGAGAGGTCTGGAGAAAGAGAGCACAAGGACGTCCTGACAGTGCAAATCCAGTTTGTTGCAACGACAGAATTCATATGATAATATGAGCAATACTGTCATTTTTGAGTCCACTGAGAGGGAAATTCTTCATCAATATTAAACCCATCTATAGAAGCGATTATTGGAACAAATGTATTGAGGAATATTTAGGATGTTCTTGAAATGTAAGCTCACTGTCACTCTATCAGCAAAGTGGACATTGTCCAGTCTCATGTTCTACACGTGACTTGTTTTGGATCTTGTTAGTAGCTAAGGGTAGAAAAGATAAGATAAGAATGGCATGAGTTTCCAAAACGTGAGGGTATAGTTAGGGTTAGGTCATTTACAATTAATTAAATCCTCTGAATATTTCTTGCGGCAGCTGTCACACAAAATTTAAATCAAGATTACAGAACCAGCATTTATTCAGAACTCATATTTATTCCAGTGAAATGTTTTGATTTCCCACAATGCTTATGTGCTCACAGCTCTCCCTCTCTCGCACACACACACACGATCAGCAAGAGAGAGGGGTTTTATTATATTTAGTAAAATACAACACAGTTGTGATAGTCCAGTCATCCTACACTTACAGAATGTTCTCCTGAAATGATGAGTCATTCATAAGTGTGAACTGGATGAACAGGAGACAGTGAGGTATAGGAGCACTGTGTGTTACACCGCTTCATGTCATATGTCTGTGGAGATTCTCAGTCATCCAGGTCATGGGATATCCAAGTGCTAAAACAGGTAACTGGACTTGGTTGAGAAACTGCTTCATGTCATTTTCACTGAGAGACTATTGCGTTCCGCATGTGAAGCTTTTTAAACAAATAGCTGTGGGGTAGAGGGACAAGAGTGTTGGCAAAGCTGCACCTGACTGAGAGCATTTTAATGCTAACTTTCAAAATACTATATTGTAAATTGTTGTTCCGTAGTCGATTATTTCTAATTTAGACTTTTGATAGTAACAAAGCATAGAAAAAAGAAATACATCTGGTTATTACGGTTCTCCACATAATTCTCCACTAATTGAAAAAAGAAACACTTCAGTGAGTGTAGTGCATAGATAGTATCGGTCACAATGTTTATAAACCTCAGTTAAATGACTTCGGAATCAAACGTTGTGACGTGATCCCTTCAGAGTTTGGGATGTTTGGCTTGATTGCAGTGTTTTCAAGTTAAGTAAGGAGAACTTTTTTGCCTGCACTTTCTTTGATAATAAATACATCTGCCATCAAGGTTCAACTTTATAAGTATGCTGAATATTTCATAATGATGTTTTTATGTTACAAAAACTATTATAGTGCAATTTTAGCTTCATTTCTAACTTCCAATAGTAATAGTAGTAGAATTACACACAGTATTTGTGTAACACATTTTAAAACCAGGTTTACAAACTGCTGTACAGATAGATACAAGACAATGAGATCATGATCACATACAAAGAACACACAAAATACATAAATATTGTTTACAAGAATCAAACATAGTAAAACGGGGGCGCAAAAATAAAAGTAATAAAATGCATCATTGTGAGTTGGCCTGTGCACAGGAAACAAAACTCCAATTTACTCTGTTTGTCAAATTAAGTGTATAAAAATAATGACGTATAACAAGTGTATTCAAACTGGAATGCATGTGGTTGTAATTATACGAGTTTAAATGTAGAAGTTTTGGGGTTAAAACCTATTGCACTGCAGCTGTTGTATCAATCTTTTCTCTTTGTCAGGCCTGTTCATATGTTATGCTGTAGTTTCAGTCAGCTTAATAAGCCCCAAATGCTTGTAACTGTGTCTGAAATGGTTTTAATGTTAATGTGCAAAGCTTCTTTTTATTTTTACTTAAATATTTGAGCTTTACACAGCTGCACTTCAGTTATTTTTTTGTGATATAACATTAAAGGGTGGCAGTGTGGTTAGCTATGTCCCTTCACAACAAGAAGATGCAGAGTGGATGGATGGAAATAATGTTTACAGAATGGGTGTCAAGTTGGTTAATGTCAGACCGGATGTCTGTCTTGGGCCCTGAAGCTAGACCAGATGGAAACTACTGGAATAATATCTTTTAGTGGTCCACAGGATACTGTAATGGTTGAGTGCTCTCTAAAGGGTCTGTTCGTCCAAATGAGAAAAATATTCTCATGAAGGTAGGTTTGATTTGCTGGTCTAAGATGTGAGATATCAGTCTCTAAGATTGCTGTCTCTACTCCAAGCGAAGGAATACATTTATGTTTGAGGTGCTCACAACACTGAATTTCTTGAACAATATCTAGGGAGCTCTGGATAATTCACAGACCTCACTAATATAAATATTTCTGCACGTAAGGCAGCTGTCATAAAAACTGCAATGAGGTTTTATGCTAGTAATGGGAGCATTGTTCCTGAAAAGAAATGTTGCTGTTTATCGTTGTCAAATGTAATATTTTATTGTTGTGAGCACCGAGGCCCAAAACCTGGGGAGACCAAATGTAATCAAATCTAAATGGAAAAAATCTTGGCAGCAAGTTAGCTGCATTGCTACGTTTTGTAATTTGAGTGAACCAAACCTTTAAGCCGAGGTCAACCACATTAAACAACCAAGTTAGTTTGAAGAAAACCTAATAAAATTGTACTTCAAAAAGGACAAACTATGTACATTTGACTGTAGACATATTGCAAACAAAAGTTACAAAAAATATAAACTGAGTGATTTAACTACTTTTGTACAACCACATTGACTGAGTACAAAATTAATAAAAACAAGGATGTGACACAAGTTGTGATAATATCTACTGTTTATCTAAAATATCTCCAGTGGTACTGACTTCGTCTGTGCTGCGGTGTGTTCATGTGTATGCTCCTAAAACATCACGAAGCATAGGCAAGGCGAGTATTGCCTACAACACTGTACCTTGAACTACTGCTTCTCAATGCATGACCTAAAAAACTAAGATGAAATGCTCCAAACTTATGATCCCAGGTAGAATGTAACTACCGCCCATCACTTAGACACTTGCACCCATTTGTAAAAGAAACACTGGATTCCTGATTGATGCTCTCTTTGACCTCCATGGGGAGAGAGTCGAAGAGGTGATCCTCCACCATCAGGCAGCTCCTGCGGAGGAGGCAGCACTGACCGAGCTGGACGGGCAGACGATCCAGGCAGTTTCCCTTCATTTCCAGATGTGCCAGCTGTGTGAGTTGGCCAATTTTCTCAGGAATGGACGAGATGCAGTTGTGGCTGATACATAAGGTCCTCAGCTTGTTACACTTGAACAGTTGCTTTGGGACGACCTCGACTCTGTTGTTGTTAATGGCAAAATGTTGGAGGTTCTGCAGAAAGCCAACCTCCAGTGGTATCACCACTATGGAGTTATGGCTAACGTCAAGGTACCTCAACTTCAGGAGGGTGAATAATGAAGAGGGTAGAGACTCAAGCTTGTTGTGCGAGAGATAGAGTGACTCAAGGTTTTTGACGTGGCTGATTGACAGAGGAATGTTGATGATCTTATTGTGCCAAAGCTTGAGGCACGTTAGTCTCTTCAGGTGCTGAAAGCTGATGACCTCCTCGATGGTACGAATATTGTTGGATTTGAGATCAAGCTCCTGAAGGTTGCTCAAACTGAAGATAGCATGGGGGATTCGCTCCAGCTCACAATTATGAAGCTCCAACTCTGCGAGATTCATCATTTTCTTCAAACTGTTCAGTACTAAAAGCTTTGTACCGTCATTATGAATGACCAACTTGATCAGATGTGGGGACAGATCGGTTATGTTTGTGGGAACCTTTGTGAGGTTGCTTTTGAGATGCAGAATCTTTAGGTGCCTGAGGTCTCGGAGAGACTCGAGTCCAATCATTTTATTGTTTTCAGAGTTCAGGTTACCAATCAGGTATAGTTCCCTTAAGCTTTTTAATAAGTATACCCAGCTAGGAATCTCAGCGACATCTGTGAATTTGACATGAAGGCACCGTAGGTGATCGCGAAGAAAAATGAAAGCAGTCTGCTCAACTTTGGCTGGACAGTGATAGAATTGCAACTCCTGGAGGTTTATCATTTGTGAGATCTTAGCAGTTATCCTGGCCTCTGGGATTAATTCTAGTTTAAGGATTTCCAAATCGGTGTGATCAAACACAGCGTCCGGAACTCCGGATAGCATAAAAAGATGAAGTTCCAGCTTTTCTTGAGCATTGCGTGTTACATGCTGTCGCAACTTCTCATAGGTCCACTCGTGGTTCAGGCTGATCTCTCGAAGTTTGTTTTCACTCACTTCTGAGAGAAAAACTCCAAAACGCTTTGAGTACAGCTGGTCATACTGATCGACCATGTGGAGGAGGAAAGCAAAGTCATTTTTAACATCAGGAATGTCACTGAAGCTGCTCTCCTCTCTGACTTTTTCAAAGGAATACTCCTTTAGTGGCCGACGAAAAAGCCAGAACAATGTATATATGCAAATAACGCCATAAACACATATGAGAGCAATATAGCTGACAAGTAGCTTCTTCAACATGAAAGCCATGTTATGTGTACAATGGAATTTAGAGTATCCAGTCAAATGCTTTATCTCAGGCTCACACACATGGTCAAAATCTATAGAGGCAACAAATGTCATTGTGTAGCAAAGGATCAAAATGAATTTGACTGTTTTGATGACTGTCTGAATGGCATACAGCCTGTAAATCAAGTCACTGTCTTCCACATGGGCACGGAATTTCCGAACTTTTTCAAACAAGGCCTTTGCTTGCTCCCCATCTTTCTTGTCCAGTATCGTCATAGAGGGAACTTCACTCACAAGCTTTTCAGCCGAGAACGTGACCCCAGATTTAGTCAGCACTGGGGCAGACTGGTTTGGACTCCCCTCCTCGCTGCTTGTGGACAGATGTTTAAGGAGGCAGGACGCATCAGCCAGTCTTTGCTTGTTCTCCTCCGAGTCCTCACAAGCGGTCTCGGACAGTGCTTTAGTAGTCCAAGGTGATTCAAAACATTTTCCAAGGATGGACACAAAATGTTCTATTTTGGAGCTTGTCTTCGGGTACTTGAACCAGAAGTTGCTGCTGACCATTAAAACAATAGTGTGGATTAGAGCGAGGTAGGGGAAATATTTGGAATACCAAGGAAGGGCAACATGGTAGCACATCTGGTTCACGAAAACATACTGCTGAAAATCCAGCTTGGTTCTGACACCTGTAGGTTGGGGTTGCCCGACAGTAGATTGCTGTGCCATGTGAATTGTAGGTGCAACGCTATCAGGAGGCCTTTTAGCCATTAGGGGAGCAGCTTGCTCCCCAATGGCACTTTCTTTGTTCCAGAAACCATCAGCTGTCTCTGGTGGTTGGGGGCCCAAGAAGCCCCCAGCCTCCTCTGGAGTTTGTTCCAGGATGGGAAGACAGACCACTTGGTCTTTGGTTAACTGCATGGTTCCTGAAAATATGGCCAACATCAGCATGACAATACCGAGATAATCCATGAAGACATCCCACCATGGTTTCAGGATTCGATAGGTTGGCTGGATGTCGTTCAGGGAGGCTACTTCTGTGAGGGTGAACATTCCTGCAACAGAAAGATTTATCTTTGTTATTTCATCAACCTATTAAATTATTTCAACATTATATTTTGTGTGTCCATGTTAGACCCTGGAACAGAGGGTTTGTGTATGTCATACCTCTTTTACACCAAAATTAGCAGGTACAAGCAAGTTTTTTAAACCAGCTATAAAAGGAGACTGATTGCTTTGCCATTGCCAGTTGAGAAGTTTTTTCCTGGTGGATCATGTTCGATATCACACCTCGTTTTCTTGCCTAATTAGTGGCTGTGTCTGAAATCCCCCACTCACTCATTATTATATATAGTGACTTCTATATAGTGAGCTCATCAGGGAAAGAAAAAAACACTTTCTACTACTGGACCCAGAGTAATGTCATCATTGTCGCAGGATAATGGCGTACAACAACAACAACGTCGGCCGGTGGAAAATCCCACAGTACATTTTAGACGTTTATTTTACACTTAGTATTAATACTTAAAGGTGAAAAAAACAAAATGAATGATCATCTTCAAATATAGAAATAGACTTTTTCCCCCTACTTTGTGCTGTGCTGCTCTGCTCGGCAGACAGGTCGGGCTGTTCCTGCTCCTCTCGCTCTTTTCCCTGCACTACTTTTCACAATGCATTGTGGGAAATAATGAGTGCACTATATAGGGAATACAAAACTACACTAAACATTCAGACACCACTACAAAATGGCAAATGCACAATATAGTGATTAGTGAGTGATTTTGGACACAGCTAGTGATTTTACCCAGGTGCCTCCTTTCCATCACAGCCGATCAGAGGTGGAGCTGATTAAAACCTGTGTCTACTGCAGAGTCATGTGACTCGGGAGTGAACGCTGATTGAATCCTTCTACATCTTGCAGACAGAAGCAAGATGTAGGTTGGTGTTATTGGGGTTTTTGACCAGTGGTTAAGGGGCTTTTTAGTCACACTACTCTCACACATACTGTCAGCTTAGGCACAGGCAGCTGTAAATTCCCTTTCTTCAGTACAGAACATGTTTCTTTGAGGTTGATATTCCTAAATTATGGATCTTTCAAATTCTTATGCAAGCTTGATTAAACTGGTCCTTTTGTCAAATGTAATATTTTACTGTTAGCATTATCCTATGTTTTTAGCTGTGACCAGGAGCATGTACACGTGAATTTTGTCATGTGTGAACTCATTAAAATAATGACATGTTTATGCTTAATTTTTGTAAATGATTATCAGCAGCCAGTGACGAAGTGCCCACAGAGTATATGTTTGATTATAATTCATTATTTACATCATACCTGCAGCAGCGTGTTCATCAGTCAAGTTGACACGTTAAATAAACTGATAAAGCAACGAGACGACTCAGAAAGCGAATGGCTCTGTACATTGTAATCTGAAGTGAGTCAGTACGACATTTCTGGTAAACACCACTGTGAGAGATGTGTCACATTTACCATGTTGATGTTGTGACTTTGTACATAGAAAAACAGAGAGGAGTTCTATTTCCTGGCTAGGTGACCATGGAATCACTGCATATTTGATTTTGGGATAGCGGGCACTGGAAAAGAATTCACTGGTTGTGTCATCCAATTTCGGGCAAGGCCACATTTCCCAGGTATGTAAGGAGGAGGCTCGGGAAAGGACAGCGTTGTGTGATTGTTATGGCTTTAGAGAGGAGGCTGGCCTTGAACCGGGACACACATGAGCACATGAGTTGTCTGTGCAGACAGTGCACGTTGTGTGCAACACAAATACTCATACTGCACCTAAATGTGTGAGTCTGGGACATTCTTAACAGCTGCATTTGTTGTGATTTTTCTGTGCAGCATAATTTTCTCTTCATATTATCCCAATGCTAACGGGACGTGCTGCTTGTAGCACACACACGTTAAGCCACCATTGTGTGTGTGTGTGTGTGTGCGTGAGCTAACAGCATGAAGGTCACTATTGTTAATGCGGCTGCAGAGAGAGCAGGCTGAGACCGGCTCCAGCAGACAGACGCATCCACACCATAGACTGGTCCACACACACACACACACACACACACACAAAGCAGGAGGTGGCCCTAAACGCAACACTGAAATCTGGCTTCTGTAAAATTAAATCATGGTGCGTTCAGGTCGCAGTGGAGCAGTGCACCGACTGTTGATCGGGATCCAGAACCTATTGTTTGAAACTCGCCGTCGCAGCGTTACAGGCTGTTTGAATAACCCACACGAGGACCCGCACTCACACGCACGGTCACGCACCTTCAGGTGAGTTGGTCCAGTTATGTCGATGACAGCCGAGCCGAACAAAGCCTCCTCTCACACGCCTGTTTCTCTGCGCTGGTGACGCCGTCCATTCCTCGCATCCCTTGCACCGGAGGCCTGCTGCTGCTGGCCGGGCTGTAAGCAGCTTAGCCGACTACCCCCCCACTCCGCTTCAGATGGTCGGGTCCTGTGCCGGCTGCTGGAGATGATCCTCTTCCTCACACAGCCTCTTCCTCAACATGACCCCCAGCTCTCATGTTAGTGTGCAGTGTGATGTTTCCTTCTCACACCAGCAGCTGATGGACACAGTAAACAGCAGAGAAGACCCCGCACAGATGGGACAATGACCCACTGGAGTTAGGGACCGTCGCAAAAGTGCAATGGGCCGCATCCTTCGGAGGCTGCCTGTGATGGCCGCTTGCGTCACAGCAGCGCGACTAGACTGTCCCAGTTCGAAAGGCTCCTCAAAATGTGGATGACAAAGCAAAAGTGGATCCTTCCCCGTCCCGATCTATCCCATGATAAAGCGACAAACTGCTTTTCAATAGTGGCAGCAGCAAGCGAGGTGAAAATGTCTAAAGAATTTAATCAACCGTGCAAAAATCATCCTTTCAGTGTTTTTAGAGTAGAGTGATTTAGGCATTTTGTTTTCTTTCAGTGGCAGCTGGTTAATATGGGGTGAAGTCCCCTCCAATATCCTGGGGCAAAAAAGCCTGTATAAGAATGTTAAACATAATTGAATTATAAAACAATATTTTACTCGTACAATGCTCCTGGTAGACAATAAGCGCCTGTGAGCATTAAATATAAGTTGTTTTCCAATTGTGTTGAGTTAATTTCTGTCTAAATACATAATACTTCCTGGTGCGGGGCGCCGGCCAAATGGATGTGAATGGGGGCCCATATACTTTTGGCAACCACTGGACCGGAGGCTGCTCTTTAATTGGTTGTTGCAGATTTTCCACAGGACGCAGCTCTCTGCCCCCCCAGCACTCCCACTTTTATTTACAGCCAATAGGGATTGATTTACATTTTTAAAATCTAATGTGTTTGATCGAACCTCGACGCCGTCTAATGTACATCCAGTTACGTCCACTGCAATTTGACCGTTGAAGATAATCCAGTCATTTCTTAACAAAAACACCCCAACAAGACAAAAAGAGGATAAAAGAGCTTGGTCCAGACCTACGCCATTTACAGATTCAGCAGCAAGTGATGAGGACGAGTTTACACCTGGTGCTTCTCCCGCTCTTGTTATGAGAAACAGAGGTTACTGGATGTGGTGTAAGTAATGTCTTTTACTGATTCACCTGTTTGCTGTTTTGCAAGACCTTAAACATCTCTCTGAAAATTGCATGAAAGTTGCCACAGTCACAATGAAGCTACGTTTCCGATGAAGGCTACAGGACTGTCGTATTGTGTGTTGTGTTGTTTTTGTTGAGTCTGGCTTCAGTATGTTTAACCCCTGCCCCAAAACAACTTTTTTTTAAACTGCAGCCCCCAAATACATTTTATCACCATCCGCCACTGGTTTCTTTATAATATGTTCCAAAACATATCTTGAAAGTGGACTGGTGTCGTTAAAGGCTCCTGTGACCCTGACTCACAGGGAGTTCCCTCTCACTAATCTGAGAATGTCAAAGCCAGGGGTGGGGCCCACTGCTGCCGACCGCTAGATGTATACAGCCCTGTGTTCTACTACACCCACCATAGTTAGTATTAGCTATGGTAGGGAGTGGTGGTTCTCAAACCCTATTAAGTGGCTTGATACCAACAAGTTGCCTGTTATAGTTACATAATATAGCTTTTATTAGCAAATTAAAAAAATGTTGCGCTAACACCTGCAATAAAACAAATTCCTTGTTCTTGGAGAATTAAAATAAAATTTCATTAGGAATGATCCAACTGCAGCCACAATCTTTTACATCTTGGAGAAAATAATGCATCCATAATGTTTCTAAAACAAACTTAACATTTCTTTTAACCAAATAACTTTACACTTTGCACTTAACTTGTTGACAACATCTTCTTCACTTAAATCTTCACCAGCCAGCAGGTGATATTCCACAACACAACCGGAAATATGTTAGATGAAGTGCAGTTGAACTATTCTGATTTCAAAGAGAAGACATCATTTAAATGGTCTTTCTGTAAATTCAGCACAAGTTAATGACATTGAGTCATTACTCTGATTAAATAAATGTTATCCTTCATTGTTTTGTTTCCATAGAGGATTTCTTGCTAATATATGATTTCATAAGTTCCAACCTAAGAACTGACATCCACAAGTATATCAAATTTTATTTATAAACAGCATACAATACTCTTTATAAAAATACACGTTTAATAGGCAACATTCTCCTTGTGCACATTTCAGGAACTGAAGAAAGATACTAGTATGACATAGGCCTTTAAGTTTAATACACTTTAAAATGGCATCTCTCTATAACACAGAATCGATTAGACAAGTTATTACATGTTCTTATTAAAGATGTATCCTTTGTTTTTTGCATTTGCCCTGCTTTTGTCCATATTAGCTAACAGTCTCATGAAGAAAATAAAGGTTATCATTAGGGCAATAAAAAATATACAGAATGCAGCATAAGGCTACTCGCCTAACGTTAAGTGAGGTCTTCTGTTTGGATTTACATTCAGTAATGCACTGGTTTAATGAGGCAATGACAAGAAATGTGTTTTTTAAGGACATTTTGGGAAATATTCTTTTGATGAAGGGTTTGATGAAAAGATTGATACTGTTTCAAGCTTGTATGCTAAATATGAAGCTACAGCTAGTAGACAGTTATGTTTTTAGAAAATCCACAGCACCTCAAAACTCACTGATTAAGGGACTCCAGAAAATCAATGTACAGCAACAATCAATGTAATTAATGTTATGTCCCCATAAAACCTAACCGTTCTTTGTTTTGGTTTGTTTTTTGTGCCTAAACAAACAGTCTGTTGAACCTCAGAGGGGCTGCAGATGTATTTTTTTAACCCTTGGAATGAGCCAGGCTAGATTTCCTCGTGCTTTCTGGTCTTTGTGCAAAGCGAATCAGCTGCTGGTTGGAGCATAATGTTTAACGTACAAATATGAGATTGATATCAATCTTATAAGAGAGAAAGACTGTATTTCCCAAAATGTAAAAATATGTGTATAAGAAGGCTTTCTGGCTGAATAATGTGTCCAAACTTAATACCAGAACATGCCCCCCTATGGAGCCACACTGAATGTGACAACATACAATCCGTTATTTTCCCTCCATCAAGAAACTGGAAAACAACTTAGCTTAACTTAACAGTAGCGTAATACTTAGGTTTGGTTATGAGTTAATACAAAATAAGGATTCTGAGTTGGTAGACAGACCCAACAGCAGGCACTGTGGCTACAATAAGGCATCTCACTCAGCCTTCATCTGGTCCCTGATATCTGAAGGCAGAGTTTCAAACACTGTCTCCTCCACTATAAGGCCACTGCGCTTCAAAGCGCGGCAGTAACCAAGCTCTTGTGGCAGGTGCTCAAAGTGGTTGCCTTTGAGATCCAGATATGTCAGTAGTGCTAGGTAGGAAATTTTTGGCGAAAGTATAGACAGCATGTTCTTTCCTAGCTTTAGCGTCTTGAGCTTTTTGCAAAAGAAGAGCTCATCTGGTAGACTTTCGATTTTGTTATACGTGACTGAGAAATACTGTAGACTCTGAAGGACTCCAATTTCTGGAGGGATGAATCGGATGTCATTGTTGGACAGGTCCAGGTACCGCAGCTTGTTGCACAAGAACAAGTGCGATGGCAATACCTCGATCTTGTTGTAGCTGAAGTAGAGGCGCTCTAGGCTGCCAAGCTTTTTGATATGCTCAGGGATATACATGATGCCATTGTACCAAAGTTTAAGGCAAGTGAGTTTCCTCAGATGCTGGAAACTGATAATCTCCTCTATCGAGCGAATGTTATTTTCTTTCAGATCGAGCTCTTGCAGACTGGTGAGGCTGAAGACTGCGTGCGGGATGCGTTCCAGGTCACAACGCACTAGCTCCAGCTCAATCAGATTGGTCATCTTTTTCAGGTTGTTGAGCATTACCAGCTTTGTGCCATCATTGTGTAAGTACAGTCGCTGCAGATGGCTGGAAACATCCACTATTGACTGAGGAATCTTGGTCAAATTACTTTTAAGGGAAAGAGTTTTCAAACACTTCATCTCCCGCAGCGACTCAAGAACTATATTCTTCGAGGCATCGGGGCTGAGTGATCCAGTGAGAGAGAGCTCCTCTAAGTTGCGCAGGCAATACATCCAGTGTGGAAGTTCCCTGTTATCATCGAACTTCACGCGAAGCACTTTTAGGTTTTCTTTGAGGAAGGAGGTAGCTGTTGTGTGCAACTTTAAACAGCATTGGTAAAGAGACAGCTCCTGCAAGTCTTCCAGCTGAGAGATCGAGGCAGGTATGGTGACATTGTTGATGATCTCAAGCTTGAGTGACTGCAGCTCTGTCAACTCAAAGACAGTGTCGGGTAACCCAGGCAGCATGAACAGCTGGAGTTCCAGTCTGTTGTTGGTATTAGTCTGGAGTCTCTGACGCAGTTTCTCTGCAGTCCATTCATGGTTAAGGTTGAGCTGTTTCAATTTGTTCTCACTGACCTCAGATAAAAAAACTGCAAATCTTTTAGAGTACAGTGGGTCATACTGATCAATCATATGGAGCATGAAAGCAAAGTCGTTCTTCACGTCGGGGATGTCATTGATGCCTGTTTCCTGCCGCACATACTCAAAGGAGTATTCTTTCAGCGAGCGGTAAAACAGCCAGTAGGAGGTGTAAAGGCTTGTTAATCCATAGACAGCCACTAAACACAGGTAACAGTAGGAAAGCTTAGAAAACAGATGAGCCATAGTGTGATTACATTCAAACTCTCTATAGCCTGTCATGTCCTGGATCTCAACTTCACAACGTACTCTGTTCCGCACTTTATTCACTAGAGAACTATTATAGGCAATGATTAAGAGGAATTTGAACACCTTGACCACTGTCTGACGAACATACATAAGGTAAAGAATGTCTCCCTCTTCAACGTGCAAACGGAATTTCTTTACCTTTTCAAAAAGAGCCTTAGCTTGTTCACCCTCTTTTTTATCAAGAACACTTGCAGATGGCTTTTCGACAACAATCTTTTCTGGGATAGACCGGAGGGACTGTGTCTTTTCCAAATCTCCTTCTCCAGGAGACACAGTGATGGTGGACCTAGAAGTACTAGTCTTTTTACTGTCCTTCTCTTCAGTATTTTCCCCGGACACCTCAGACAAAGCTCGTGTGGTCCACGGAGAATCAAAGCACTTGCTGAGCATGGAGATGAAATGCTCTATTTTTGAGCTCGAGCCAGGGAATTTGAACCAGAAGTTACTACACACCATGAACACAACAGTGTGTATGAGAACCAAATAGGGAAAATACTTGGCATACCAGTGAAGAGCCTTCTCATAACACATCTGATTGATGAAACTGTACTGCTGAAGATCCAGATCAGTTTTCAGGCCTTTCATTTCTCTGGGTACAGCTGAAATGTTGGTTTGAAGGGGTACCAGTGACTTCAGTTCCCCTCCACTTGTGTTATCCGATGGCGATGCTATTCTCTGAGGAAGGCATATGATTTTGTCTTGCATTACCTGAAATCAAATGTAAAAAAAATGTAAAATTACTTAAAAGAAACATTCAGACACTGAGAGGCAACAACCAGGGTTTATGTCACACATGCATTAAGAGAGCTGAATACAGCACAGCCACTCAGCCTTGCTTCCAGTTGTCACTTACCATTAGAAAGACAGTTTCCCCCCCGCCACACCTGGACACACTTTTTTTCCACTGGTGGTGGCGGTGCAATATAAGGTAATTCTATCCCCGGCTTCTCTAGTTTGCATGTCAAAGTGTCCTGGGGAAAAACACCGAACCCCAAATTGTCCTAAATGTACAATCAGTGTATGGTAGGGCTGTAGCGACTCTCGAACCACAACTCCAATTCACACTCCAATCCAGGACCACAACCCAGCTTAATCTGAACCAACACAGAAGTGACTAGTCTCTTCAGAGCAGGTTGGAGGTTGGAGAGGATCGACTGATTTAACTTGGCAAAAGTTCTGTGTAAAGTCTGCGTGTTGTCACCGCTCGGGAGCAGTTGACATAGTTTCGCCCGAGTGTATGTATGATAGAAAAGTGCTGCATATTGAAGCCCTGTATGAATCTGTGTGCCAGAGGGTGAATGTGTTTTTATTGTAAAATGCTTTGAGTGGTTAAGACTAGGAAAGTGCTCTGTAATTGCAGTCCATCCAGTCCATTTAATACAAGCTGAGGCATCACAGACCACAAAGTATCACATCACACCACAGCAGGTTCCCATCTGCCTTGACATTTACTTTTTCCTCTTCTTTTAACTCAGAAAAAAATCGCTGTGTTGCGTAGTTTGCGTGGTTTTTTGACGAGTGGAAGAGGGGCTTTACATTCCCAACTTGTGTCCATACTATCCACAGTTTTTACACTCCATACCTTATTACAGTGCATATAAACCAGTCTCTGATTTATCCTGGCTTTGAGTAACCTGGTTGCACAGATTGCATGATTCCCCAGGTTGACATCAGTAAACAACAAGTGCCTCTAGTGTTTATATGTACTGTAAATAATGAAAACCACTTTTTGAGGTGACACAGGTTTGAGTCTGCAAAGCTAATAACAGGAAATTGGAACTTACATTCAGTAGTGACAAGCATTTTGTGCACCCTGTTTAGCTGCCAGATACTGAGCTCGACCTACTATAATGTAACATGATCTGACACTGTCGCGGTATGTCAAGGCAAACATAGTACATTTCTGATGAGTCAATACAAAATAACATTATAACAACTATAATTAGTGCAATGCAGTTGTGCTGCAAGGTCTGTGGGGATCTATGAGGAGCTGATCTGCAGAAATTACAAATCACTTCTCCTTCTAATTTTGAATGCAGGGATTATTGTGTCAGGCAATGAAGTAATTACACAACATGACATGTTGATAACACTCTCACTTATAAAGTAAACTTGGCCTCAGAATGAAATGCCCAGTCAATTACTATCTATCAGATCACGTCTTAACATTGTTACAAACAGGGCGAGAGACAATGGCAGCTCTTGCCCTGACAAATATCTTGTTTTTCTAAAAATAAGCTGACATAATTTACAGCATTCACAGCAGCCACAAAACATTCCTATTCCACACAGAGAGAGAAGTCAAGCGCATGGCCACATGATTTAGGAATCTCGTGTTTACTGAAGGGGACTGGGTGGGTGAATGTTTCCACTGGTAAACCCCTGATGGGCTGAATGCTTCCTTTGCTGCACAGTCCAGGTTGTAAAAGAAATGTATTAGTGGTTTTGAGCTGGTGCCAGTGCAGAAGGCAGCGCAGCAATGTTCCATCATGGAGCTTGCTCTGGTGGATTCAAGTGCTCCAGATTTAATGAATACAATTGTAGGGGAACTCCTTTTATCACATAAACATGTTGCAGTTCAGACCCATGTTACATTAGCGCGCATTAGCTGCAGCACATTTCTCCTTCACTTACAAAGAGGTTACAGTTCAAAAATGGAAACACAAGCAGCGCAAGCCATTTTAAAAGCGATACATGAGGGTAGAGTATAAGCTTGAGTAGGGTTTTGAACTTGTAATTGATTTACATAAACTATAAAATAAATTTGCATGAGATATTCAAGTGTAAACACGTGTATAGATTTGTATTGACTGTGTGAATATAATCTGTGAACAAATTCTATTAGTGGTGACGTGACGCAAAGACACTGTCATATGTAGATTTTGCAGATGGAAGAAACCCTCTTCTGTGATGCTGGTGGGTATATATTTGATGATGCTATATAAAATAATGGTAAACATTTAATTTGCAATGCAAAACCTATGGCTCTCTTTATTCAAGAGCATGGTCTTTCAGTTTGAGAGCAAGATTTATTAATTTCATGTGCCGAATTTATAATGCTCTCACTCAAATCCATGTGCTTGCACTCAAATATACCCGCTTGTGTTTAGATTTCTTGTGCTCCAGCTTCAGCTATTCTTCTCACGCTAACACTGCTTCTGTGCTAACATGAAATGTCTGCTTTGGATTATTCTCCTCTCAGATTTTTTGTGTTTTGAAGATGTTTTTTTGTGTCAAAATTACCCAACCTTACTTATTGTTGACGCACTTAACGTTACTTATGCTGTTGGTGCTCATCCCATAAAATACAGGGGGAAAAGAAACAGAGCAGCATCTATCTTCTTTTTTTCTAGCAACATAACAAACGTGAGATCCTGGATATTGCCGCTTCATGTTGACCAGAGATCGTCTGGAATCCTGCTCCATGAAGATGTCGACATTTTTCTTGAAGCACAGCAACAGGAAGCCATGGAGGCTGGAATGCATGAACCCGGGACTCTCTAAGACATAACGCTAACACACCCACAACGAGTGGGACAATTTCCCATGTCAACACCACAGCTGACATTCTATTGGATAGGGAGTTTTGATTTACAACCACAATCTAATTTGTGTTATTTGTGTGAGTATCACTTTACAAGCTCAAAGTCTTTCTGATCCTAATCTGAGCCTATTCGCTGCAGTAAAAACATCGTAGGAGGCGCTGTTACTGACCTGAAGGGTGCATCCAAACACACCAATCATGAGCATGATTACAGACAGGTAGTCAGTGAACACATCCCACCAAGGCTTCAGGACTCTGAACGCTGGCTGCTGTTCAGAGAACTGCCGGAATTCCATCACCGGAATCATGATGCCTGTTACAAAAGGAGATAAAATTAGACCACATGACCTTCATTCAGTACAATGGGGGTGGGGGGGTATTTTTAGCATTCAGTCATGTCCCCCTGAGGAAAAATTGCTTAATTTGGCAAACCCTTCATTTTTTTCATCATCAGGTCACACTTGAGTTTGTTCAGTACTTAATTTACTTCACTTTATGTAATACCTTCACAAACCCAAATCACCCTCAGTTCTACTTTGGGCTGACTAGGTAATCATGCTATGCTAAATTAAGACAGTGAAAATAGCAAACAAAGCTTCTCAGCATCAGCATGTTTGTGAACATCCAATCAACTATATTAGCAGAAAGCTTTAGAATCAAGAACGCTTTAAACATCACTTCGCTACATGAGCTGAAGAAAAAGGTGGAGCTACACTACGAGGGCAGTGCAGCATGGGTTCGCTTTCATTGTGTAACACTGTATTAACTGTGACTCACAACCCACATTTTTCCCGAGCAAGATTTAAGGGAAAATGTGGAGCTATATTGTGATGTCCATTAGATGTTTCACACCTTTCATTTAAAGGGGACATAGCATGCCCATTTTACCACAAGTTGATATGGTTCCTTGGGGTCTTAATGAAATGTCTGTAACATACTTTGGTCAAAATACCACAAGGATCATATAAAACAGCACCCTTTTTACCCTGTATAAAACAGCCCTCCACAGAGTGACCTGTTTTGAGTGCCTGTTCCTTTAAATGCTAATGAGCCAGCTCCCCCCTCCCCCCATGATTTTAAACGATATAAATTACATATTTTATATGATATAAATTATCAAATATGCATCCCATACTTTGTATTCCCCTTGTTGTCCTGGAGTTTTAATTTTCCCAATCACATAATTAAATGTCCCCCTCTGCCCATCCACTACAAGCACACAAGCAGACAGACCGAGAGAGAAAGAGAGGTGGGGGGGCTATGAAGACCATCATTTACCCCCGAACCCCGACATTCAACGGGTACAACAACAAGCGGAGAAAGCAGAATCGCGGGCTGACCTTAACTACTGTACCCCGGCGTAACTACTGTAACCCGGCGTACAGTAGAGCTGAACACTGCGGAAGTCTTCCACACAGCTGGCAGTGTGGAAGACCGCTGCGAGGCAGCGCAGCGCCGTTCTCAAGCGCGCAGCCGCCTGGCTGTTCACACGGGACGAGCCCCATAGACTGTATATATAAGGTCAGCCCGCGATTCTGCTTTCTCCGCTTGTTGTTGTACCCGTTGAATGTCGGGGTTCGGGTACAGTAGCACTGAACACTGCGGAAGTCTTCCACACTGCTGGCTGTGTGGCGCTGACACAAATTCCAGCTCACGCACGGGAGAGCGGCGGTCGCTCCCGAGCAGCTGCTGCAGCCTCCCAGTCCCAACGATCCAGACAAATGCCACATGTGAGTGAATCGCGGGCTGACCAGCGGAGAAATGCTCGTCCGTGTGAACAGCCAGGCGGCTGCGTGCTTGGGAACGGCGCTGCGCTGCCTCGCTGCCTCGGTGTAAACCCGGAGTAACGAGTGTGGGGGACGGGGGGCCAAGACCATGTAGGAGACTTCCAGTTCCTTGTTACGACACAAAACCCAGGAAGCGCAATCGAGTCGCTCAAGCATGACGTTTCTGACTTAGAGGAACTATAACAAAACGCGCGAGTGTTTTTTCCCCAGAGTTTTTGGGTTGGTAGACATGCCAGATACCCACATTAACCTGTAGAAGCACTAACAAAGTGGAATTTGCATGCTATGTCCACTTTAAGCCTTTTTCAGACATGAACTCCAGAAATTTGTCCACACAATTGGGCCCCGGACTTTCTCTGAAGTTCACCTTTCACACATGATCAACGCAGCAGGAGATTCTCCGCTCACATGCCTTCACAACAACACAGAAATCTCAGAAATCTACATGACGTATTAATTCCACTGCAGAGATCAAGTGTATTTGTTTACTGCAAATCAACACCGGCGTCGGACCATATCACCAAAAGCTCTCTTGACATTTTCATCCTGAGATATTTGTAGTTAGTTTTATTTTTATTTTTGCATCCATCACATGTTGGAAACGTCATTAACACGCCCACTCACTCATCGTCTTTTGTCCATGACCAGTCCATAACCTTATGTGTGTTAAGAGTGTTACCATAACGATGATGTCGAATGGTCCTCTAACCGTAATGAAGTGCTTATTTTATCCCATGATCTTTTTCTATTTAGTAGCTTCTGTGCCACGACAGATCCCAACCATGTCTGTTCCATAACCCTAACTGAGTGTTCATTATTTTTACCAATGGTAGGATTGTTGTTACCATGACAACATCTGAGGATTGAGACAAACAATCTACATGGACAATTAATTTGGAGGACTCATAATGAAAAGAAGAGAGAAGATGGCCATGAGGAAAAACTAATGATATTCCCATCGGCCTCAGTCTAAACTAACATGGCGACCATGGTGAACATTTTACATGTGGAACATCAGCATGTTAGCATTACAATTAGGAATATATTAGCATGCTAATGTTAGCATTTAGCTACAAGCATCACAGAGCTGCTGTTCTCCATCCTCAGTCTCCAGGGGAGCTGTCAACTCTCTACTTTTTCACCTTGTCCTCTTTGGCATTAGCACAGAGGAAAATGGACACTAGTAAAAACAGAAAGTTCCCTTAACCCGATGAGTGCCTTTCTAGTGGATTGTTAACATTATACAAATGCACATTACCAGTGTCATTATTGATACACTTTGTGAGCTTGTGACAAGTGTTAGGAGCATTTGGACTTTCATTCTTCATAGTCCGAGAAGCCTACATGTTTGTAAAGTTGCCTCACACCTGGTAATTGAATAAATTAAACTATTAAAACCCCGTCTCTGTTAACAGCAGCAGCAGTAGAGAGCAGTGTGATCCTGATGCTGCTTCATGCTCCCACTGTCTATGGTCACCTTCAGTAAAATGCGTACTCCAGCTGCAGATATCTTGTTTCAGTATCTGCCTGCCAGTAGGTTGACTGCAGTGTCATTCAGAATGAAAAGAGCTAGCTGGTGAAGATTTTCTCTGAGCACTTGTGAGGTTTGTACAGAATCATACAGTCCATCCGAGCAGGTATAATGAATAATCTACACTGTGCTAGGTCCAAATGTACAGTGTTTTATCATCAGCAGTTCCACAGTGCCAGAGAAGCACGTGCTGCCAATAGCTGAATGTATCCACACTCAAACTTTAGTTGCTAGAAGCGTTGGGGCTTTTGGACAAGTCAACGTTTTGATATTTCAATTCAGTTTTTCACATAGGATGTTTTTATTGGTTGTCACAGCTCAGTGTCATCCCTTCAGGAAGGTTGGAGAGAAGCCATTCAGAGGATGTTTACACTCATCCGTCCACTAATGGTTGACTTTAAAATGCTAGTTCAGCCAAACATTACAAAAAAGAACATTTTTGTCTCTCAGCTCTATTTGTAAATAGCCGTGTAGATAAAGTGTGCCAAGGTTTGAGACATCCATCTCGTGGAATTTTGTTTGAAATACACAGCAGTATCCAAAAACAATATCCCAGTTATGCTGTGTCCTTCTCAGACTTCACTGTGAATAGTTTTCAACAGAATAAATAGTCCCTGTGAAAAACTCTGTGTTTTACAGTGATAAAAACTACATTTGATTGTGTACAGTAGCTACTGCATGTAAATATGGCTCCTCCGCCACTCTGTACCTATATAACGTTAAAAACATGCCGAACTATTAGAGCAACAACTAGACAAGACAAATCTCCTTTCTCTGTCAGAGCCTCACAGGATTGGAACAACTTACGGCAACACAAAAGAAACTGCCAACTATCATTCCTTCTCCTCCACATAGAGCCTGGTTTATAATAAATCAGAACTGGGAACAGGTGCTCTGTGCAAAGTGTTCACACCTCTCCAGGCCTAATATATATACATAATGATATTGGGATGTCTTGCTATTTGTTTATTGTTGTCATCTTGTTCCTTTTGTTTATTGTAAAAGCTGTTGCTCTTACTTTTATGTAAGGCAGGCTCTGTTTGTGTCTCCATAGTTTTCACTACTTTAATATTTTTCTGTATTTTAGATGCTTTTATTCTTAACGTATGCACTTTTATTGCCTGCCCAGGGACTGCAGATGAAAATTAGCCTCTGTGGCTAACTCTGGCATATTTTCAGAAATGTCAGTAATATGTACTATCCCAGTCAAATAAATTAATAAGAAAGCAAGAACTTTGAGGCATCTGAACTGTAACTGAGTATTTATGTTGTTTTGTTCTACTTCATAAAGTATAAAAAGGTTTGAATAGTCTATTCAATTTATTTGACAACTATAGTCTTTACTTACTTTGAAGGATCAGCCCGTATGTGGGAGTTCCCAAAAGTGTTTGCACTGTGGACCATTTTTATAAAAACAATTTCAAAACCATACACATCCCCATTGCCATTTAGGAAAACTTCAAAGACCTGGTGTTGCTCTGTGCATAAGGGGATTGGAACTTCTTACAAATAAGATCAGTAGATAAGGCAACTACTTTAAACTGGCCTCAATAAGCTACCACAATACAATGCCATGTATGTGTTACTGGTAATAAACATCTTTCAGCACAACACACTGTACTATAGCACTCTAAAAGAAACTATTGTAACTAATGTGTACTTTTACTTTTGATACTTGAAGTATATTTTGATGTAGGACTTTTACTTTCACTTGAGTATTCTTGAACTGTGGTATTGCTATCTGAAAACTTCACCGATACTGATTATGAAAAGTATTTTTTTTTTCAGATGCAATTGATCAGTGCTGTGGGCAACAAAAACCTTATTGCATTCTAATAATGAGGGGAACTCACGAAACAAGTCATCAGTAGAATGTCCTGTCCTTTTAACAACTGGATCCTGCTTTTCCCATCTAAAAACTCAATGACATCCTAAATCCGATCCTTTCCTGCCTCTCAAGTGTCCACTTCTTTCAAATCATACACACATACATTTCAGTGCAGGCTTTCTGTTCAATTGTTGTTGTCTTTCCCCTAAAATGAGCCCTTTATATATACAGCGGGATCAGGTCCTCTCTACGGAGGTCGCCATCATTTTTACAGCTTTCACTCAAGCTGCTAAAACAGTTAACTGGGATGAACCCTTGAAGGCTAAAGTCAAATTTCAGCAACTCATTAGAACTTGGGCTAAAAAAAGATTAAATCCATTTACATGGCAGCATCGAAATCTTTGAAGTTTGGTCACAAGCCTTTCCTACATGTTTAATAATCGTGCATTCATAAGAAAATAAAGTGGATGTCACAGAGCAAAGGGGGTTTATCTGAGGCCCACACTTGGTATTAGGTGCATAGGAAAAACCCTGTCTTCCACTGGATGAGTCAGCCATTGACTTGGGCTGACCAGGCCATATCCTCGTCCCTTCCTGACAGGAAATGTGTCTGAATCACAGATATCCCAAAACAGACATGTTTGGAACACACCCAGCGCCCTGGGCAAAACAAAAAGTCCTCTCTCCTCAAGGATACAGAGGGGGAAAGCACCCGCATTGCAGACAGAAAAAAACATGTTGGGTGTTTTTGATGAGGCAGACTTTAGCAGACTTTACGGAGGATGAGACGCTCCAGAATGAAAAGTGCTAACACCGTCAGATCAGCCGTGAAACCATCAATAAGTCGTTCGACCTTAAACACTGAGGATAAACGAAGTGCCGCACTGTGCTCATGTGCGCAAACTAACGCGTATTCGCAGCCACACACACACACACACACACACACACACACGCGCGCACACCACAGCAGGTAAACTAACGGTGATCTGAGTGGGAACTAGTCGTATAGACGCTCCTCCACAGTATGACGCGCTCTCTGTGGGTGAAGCTGATGGTTATATTAGTGCTTTACCTTCTCTTCGATGAGGTCCGGACTTGAGGATCCGAGTGGTCGTCTCTCATGCGGTGATCTTTGGGATCATGATGTGCGCCGGCCCCCTCCCTCTCTGTCCGCCAGCCTTCCTGTATCCCCGGCCACGGCCACACGGAGCAGGCATGGAGCTGCTGTCAGCTCCAGGGGCGTGGACTGCTGAGGACACACACACTCACCCCTGAGAGGTTGTCTGTGCCAAACACTTCAGGAAGAAGTGCTCACATCTTTCACTTGAGTAATAGTACTAGTACAACTTCTTTACTTAAAATTCTACCTATAAGTGTCGTGATCACAATGGTCCAAGCCTATCAAAATTCCCCTTTCACAAATTATTAAATATAATATTACTAGATTTCCACCAGTGATGGAATGTAACTATTTATTAAAGTACTCTACTGTCAAATGTTGAGGTACTTGTACATTTCACTCCACAACAAAGTATTATCCAATAAATGATGGTGTAGTGATTAGTTGGTAGTCGCTGGTAACACCAAAATAAGATTTGATTGATCCTTGGGAGAGTAATAAACCAGCTGCAAGGTAAAATGATGCACACATAAATAGGCTATGGTCGTCAGTAAATTGTATGATTTTTGAGTTAGGTATTTTCACAATAATAACCACTACATTTGAAGGAGATTTTCATTTTACTGAATTAGATTTTGGAAGACATGCATAAACATAAATAAACGATTAAAGTACTTATTCCAGCACTGATTGGCAATAGTGGAAGAAGTACTCAGATCCTTTACACAAATCAAATACACCACAGTGTGTAGACTCCATTATAAAAAAAAATACAAATAAATAAAAAGTGCTACATAGTTAAACATACAGTACATAAAATGAAGCCTGTTTAAAGTATGGAAGATAATAGTGTGTTTGATATGTTTTATTATTATCTACTGTAGTATTACTTTATTAGGCAGCTTTGTTAGACAGCATTGTATATGCAGTTGGTAGACATGGAACTTGTTTTTATTCTGTATACTGTTGAGTGTATGGCCTTAGGCAAAACGTTTAATCTTATACTTCATAACCTCCATTGGTCTCTTTGTATATTTATTAGAAAAGTAGAGTAGTTACTGTAAATAGATGTAGTGATACAATAGTTCCCTCTGAATTGGAGTGGAAATCTAAAATTGCATTAAATGGGTTTGATCATGTAAATTACAAATACAGTAACTCTACATTACATTTAATTTTAATACTTGTGAAACCTTTCACCTCGTATTGCCCCATTTGACTGCTGTAGCTTGTTTGACCTACTTTCTGGGCTGGGCACTTGGAACAGAAGAACAGAAGAAATAAACACACTCTGACTCTGATATTCATTTTCAGGAATTGTTTTAGTCCTTATAAATTGCCTCAAAGAGTTGTGAGAATATTAGAAAACTTTAGAGGGGAAATTCACTGAAACAGCAAATACTATACATATTTATAGACATAAGACTAAATGTGACCAGTGGCCCCAACTACACATTTTTTTCTTTTCATGTAAGGGGTCATTATACCTAATGATGTTGAGAATCACTGTTTATTTATTATTTATTAATTGTTTGTTAAACATTTTATTTAAAAAAAAAAGATATAAACTTTCCAATCTAAAGCAGAAAACCTGTATCTGTGTTATAAAGGTAGTGGAATAGAAAAGCAGCACATTTCTCTTTTAAATGTACAAAAGCAAATGTGTAAAGCAGCATAAATATACCTCAAATTGTGTTTATTTTCAGTACTTGAATAAGTGTAATTAGTTTCAGTATACCTTGGAATAAATATACTGTATACGTCTAATGTTCCTATCCCCTAAATAATATTGAAATTGATAATACTTTGGGAATTACTGACTCATACACTTTTGTCGCCCTCTGCAGGCAGGCTTTAAATCTGTTTTGAGCAGTGTCTGTTTTTACAGCTTTTTGGTGTTGTCACTGTGACGACCCCTTCCACCCTCGCCTGGACACTAGGTGTCCCTGTTCTCTTTTCCCCTGAGCTGTAGGTGGAGGTGACGTCAGTGTTAATCAGTGCACACCTCGGTAAGGTGTGCTGGGCCCTTTAAAAAGCCTTGCCACGTTCATCTCTGGGTCTGGCGCTCTTGGCGGAACGAGGTTGGCGCTCCCTGACTCCTGACTGCAGCATCCTTTTCTGTTTTTGTTCTTGGACACACGTTGTGTTGTTGAGTATAATTTAATTTGTTAATAAATATCTAAAAAAGTAACAGTCCACTCGTGTCATCTCCCTCCTTGTCACAATCCTTGAGCCGGGCTGTGACATCACACAATAATGATAAACAATAACTGTTACATGACTGGAATTTGAAGATTTCCTCTACTTGCTGTTGTACAGACACATTTTGTATTAAATTAATAAAATAAAATGTTTCAATCTGTAAAATCTCACCACATCACCTAAAAAAAACCAGTAAATTTGAGAATTGACACAACAGATGCTGAGCAACAGAATTCTGATCCTACGTATACACCAGCAAAATATTTATATATATGTATTCGTGTATGTATTCTGACACCCAGTTGTCAGTTTAAGGTAGACTTTGCCGAGACTGATTAACTCTAATCTGCAATATAATTCATAGGTGTTGATAAAACTTCATGGCGGTGTTGCAGCTGCAGTTGGTTCTGCTCAATGTTACTGTGTTGTACTTTGGAGTGATTCTGAGAGTTTGTCCCATCAATGAAGTATCTTTCATTTACACACAATGTAACCCACATTACACATTACACATCACTCACACTTGAACCTAGAGGGCAAGCTTAGATATTGGAAGTAGGTGTGCGACCCCCCCCCCCCATGGACAGCTTTCCGTTTCTGCACCCAACTTTTTTTTAAATTTATAAATGGAGCTTAAATTTGTCTAACTTTAATTTCCATCTTATATATCCCCTTACAATTTAAATAATATATGTTGGGCCATGGTTTTGTGTGAAACCACACTTCGGCCTACATGTGCCATCAAACCCTGAAGCCGCATGTTCCCCCAGGACTCCGTCTCCCAGGGGCCATTAAAAACCAGAGCAAGGAACTCAGTCTCCCAGCAGGCAACAACTTCACACAGAGGGGTGGAAAACCCCCCAGGGACACAGGTTTCAACTCCCATTGGTCACTCTGGACCCCATGACCTGTGAGGTCACCGGGCCAATATAAGCCAGGTTCTCCAGCTTCTTGCTCTCGATCTCTCTCTTGCTAAAACCCCTCTAAGGAGAGAAGGCTGTTGAGCCTCTTCTGCCTCTTCCTACGATCCTTCCACAGGAGGGAAGGCTGTGGAGCCTCTTCTCCAGCTCACATCGTCTCTTCCCATCCAACTCTTCGAGAGGAGCACAAAGGTGCAGCTTCCAGCTCATCTCACCAAGGAAACCTCCTCGCCCTCCAAGCTCTACCAACGTCCTAGCAGCGACTCGATGTCCTGCTGGCAAACTTCAGCAACTGAACTGAACTCAACCGAAACCAGCAAGACGACACAAAACTGCGAACTGCACAGCAACTTCCGTTTTCCCCTTTCCACGGACTGGTAACACATCTGGGCTTAATAATTATACTAGGCTAAGCAAGACTGTTTATTCGATTCTGTGTGAGGTTTATAAGTTTGATTTGTGGTGTTGTGGTATTTTGGGTACAAGTTATTGAGAAAGTAATGTTAGTCTGTTATGCTCTTCACAGTCTTTCGTTGCATCCAATCTAGTAACTTCCTCTAATTTGGCACACACACAGACACACGCATAACTCTTCACCTCATTATCTCTACAGGTCGTAAACATTCCAATAGGTGGGGGAAGGGTGTTATCTCTTTGGCCAGCCACCATCTTGAAAGCACGCTGACTCACACAGACACACACACATGTATACACACATACCTATCTTTGTTTAGCAATTATACCGTTAGTAATTTGTGTTTTTATACTTTATTATATTCATAATAAATGTTTTTCTTTCACAAATGTTTTCTTATTAATGTTGCATAAGTGAATTTCGCCAACCTCTACACTGTCAAGAACCCCATATCTTTCAACTTAGCTAACTATCTATAGGGTAATTTTGGTTATAGTTATTAATTTAATTGTTAATCAGAGTTCCAAATTTGTAGTTAGAACCTTAATCAATGAGACTTAATCAATAAATTGGCTATCTTTTCCCTTCCTTTGAAGGGTGGTGCCCGAGGTAACTTTAATCAATTAAAGTTATTATTTAATATTAATAATAAAATATTAATATCTAATATTTTATTTTGATAACCAAATTTATTGAATGCCGAAAGGCACACCATTTTATGGTATCACGTTTGATGCATTATGGCACAACATATATGTTATAACCTATATCAGAAAAGCTAAGTCCCTATATACAGTGGTGGAAAGTGGAGCCTGCAGAAAACCTTTAGTCCAGTAAAAGTAGCCTTATAACTCAAGTAAAGGTCAAAATTACCATTTGACAAAGAAACCTGGAGAGAAAATAAAAGACAAAAGGAAGGAAACAGTTTCTTATTGCTCACTGAAAAGTCCCTTGTACATTTTGATATTAAGTTGTATAGAGGAGAAATAATAATAATAATAATAATAATAATAATAATAATAATAATAATAATAATAATAAGAAATGTGTTTTAACAACTTTATGTACTGTACTGCCATGATCTGTGCCTCTGTGCTGTCTGTCAGACCAGCCTTTGGTAGGATCTCTTGATATCAGCCACCACATCTATTTGTCAGTGGTGCATGCCATGCAGGGGCTTGTCCTTCCATGATGGTTCCTCTTCCTTCTCCTCCTCCTTCTCCTCCTCCTCATCATTGGGTTACTGCTGTTTGAGGTATTTGCCATTTCGCACTTATGGATGTGAAATGTGCCACACAGAATCATTACGTTTATACAGAATTCAACGTTACAATTCTCATCTTAAAAAGTGCAATAACATGTTTACAGTCAAATGTCACACACAGATCAGATTTACGATGAGGGCACACTACGATGAGTCTGAGTCATCACAAAAAAACAAACCAAAACAAACTACTAAACCTCTTACTTTCTCCAATTGAGTCCACTACACAGAACCTACATGTGAAACAAGGTACATTTCCGACGACAGTGAAGGCAGCGGCACCTCCTCCTGCTCCTCCTTCCTGGACTTCGCATAGAGACCATAGAGTGTGTATATAAAGAGGAGACTCACCGTGGAGATACGTAAGTAGCGCTGACTGAGCCGGTGACGTGTCTGACTCCTCTGTAACTACATGGTACGTGTTTCTGTCAGAGAGCTAACCTCTCTCTACCTCATAGCATTCAAGCTAAAGGGACAGCCCATAGGGACAGCCTGATTAATGGTGCGACAGTTAGCTGCTAGCTAGCTGTGGCTAACGATGTCACCAGCAGTGTTTGTGGGTCACAGGCTGCGTATAACGGTGCGGGTCTGTAGCTAACACTCACATTATTCTCACAACACGCAGGTGTCACGACCTGGAAACGTCCCGTGACTCTTTCCCCTGGTTCTCAATCAACCAATGCTCAATAACATTATTATAAGGTCATGAAAGTTATAGCTGACCCAGGACTCTGCTCGTGCACACGAGCGCCACCTTCTGTCCTGTAGGGTAGTGTTCTTCCCCCTGACCCTCGGTACAAAAAATGTTCAGTTTTACAGTGAATATTAGGAGAGAAAACAGTACAGTATAATTTTCCGTCATTTAACTATTAAAGTACTCAAGCATGAAGCAATGGAATTTGACCAAACTATAACAGATAAGGTTTAAAAAGTGCAGCCATAGATACATTTTTAGTCAAGATTATTGGTTTTTGCATTAAGGCTATTTCTGTCTGACAGTTTTTTAAGCTCTCTCCTTTTTATTGTCAGCATCGCATTGCCAGATTTACTAATTGTTAATTAGTGCTATGTCTGTTTGTTCAAACGGACCAAATGCCTCCGTCCACATTTGTGTAGTTCCTGTTGTTTGAATGAAGTCGCATGTTTTTCATTATATACTTGCAGCGCTTTTCAAAAGAAAATGTTGAATGTTGAATGAGTGGAAACAATTTCTAGGTGAGATCTTTTGGAGCAGTTTGTGTCCTGGGGGGGGGGGTAGGGTTAGAGTGTTGTTACTGTGTTGTTACTGTGTTGTTACTAGGAGAGAGCAACTGCAGTGTCACTGTGTGTATATGTTCAAACAGCGAGACAGAGGTTAGCAGAAAATGCAGGATGAGGTTAACGTTTAACAGCATTTTTCATCTTTCTCTTGGTGTGCAGCATGAACGTTGCACGGCAGGTCCTGAACTGCTCCAGGTTTGCACGTCATTCTGCAAACATCAACTACAGACGGTTCTGTACTTCACAGGTAGGTCCACCTCAGTTCTCTGCTCAATGATTTTTGGTATTAAACTAAGGGTCTGTCTTTTTAATATAACCCTGTTACAAAGGTAGCAAGTGTTTGGGTTCAACAAGGCACACTTCTACCAACACCAGTGCAGTGTCAGCAGTGTTGAAGAATTACTTGATAATAGATTAGGTTGATACTTTGACACCACATTTAACAATGGAATGTTAATGCACATCACAAACCATGAAGGGTTGATGACTATTTAACTAGCAAACCTTTGCTGGATAAGTGTTTCCTGTATTTCACTCGCACTTGGCTCTTGGCAGTTGTTGAGGTTATCTACGCATTTAGTTAAACAAAATGTAACTGATCATTTGATAAGATGTTCAATTTGATTGAATGTATTTTGGTATTGTCTTGCAGTGTATCATGACATCACGGCACACTCATGCAAAAAGAATTGAGGGACTGGACAAAAATGTCTGGTAAGTGGCAGAATGAAAAGTTCATCTGTGTGTATGACACTGTAGATGAGGAGTTCTGATGCATACCTCAACAGTTTACAATGCGTGAGAGCTTAAGCAGGCCTCTAAGCATGCTGGTAAAGAAAAAAGAAGGTTACACCTTACAAACTTAAAACAGAAAACACACATACACACTACAAAGAATAATACTAAAGTAATACCGAAGAAAAAGCAGTCAGTCAAAGTTGATATCACACCATTGTAACCGGTATGGGTGAGAGAGGAAAGCATCATAGTGTTTTCATAATAATAACAATAATCATTTATTTTTCTTTCCACAGGGCCTTTCTAAACACCCAAGGACAACTTACAATGCATGATAATAAAACACATATAATAGTTTAAGTAAAACCAAATGTGAGAATCAGATTAGGAGACACAAACACAATATATGTGATACAAAAATTCAGTAAAAGTCAAATGTAAAACACTATAATCAAGTTAAGAGGCATAGACACCTAACAGTACAGCTTATGCGAACACAAGAGTAAAACCATTGGTCAAGTCAGTTCCCTGTTGTTATGTTGGTTTACTACGGTAAGATCAGAGTTTTTGTGAATCGGTTCTTAAAATGTTTTGTTTATTTCTTTGTATTTTCAGGGTGGCATTTACCTCAGTGGCAGCAGACCCATCTATTGTTAACCTCGGCCAAGGCTACCCAGACATCCCTCCACCGTCTTATGTCAAGGAGGCACTAGCTCAGGCTGCATCAGTGGACCAGATGAACCAGTACACCAGAGGCTTTGTAAGATCATTGACGGATGCCATTGTAGACGATAACAAAAAACAAATTCCATTTTGATGCAAATTATATAATTTATATCGTACAGATAGAGACCAAGATTGTATTAAGGTAACTTTATGCTCAATGTTAGATATGTATACGGAAATGGTGGGAACCTTCTGCCCGGAGTAATTTTCGGCCGTATTTGTGCCTCTGAAAGCTTATGGATACGGAGAAAACAGAAGAAACAGAGCAGTAGCACCACAAACTGTAGTGGGCGGCGTAGCCATTAGTTGAGGGGGAGGACATTAGCACACAAGCAAAAAATGTCAGCAATGGTTGAACTTTTTGAGGAGAGACTTGGTAACTTAAACCACCATTGCTTACAACGCAGCCGCTTTTGACTCTTTCTTAAGAGGAACATTATCGCAACCTCCTCCACTTTCACTATGTTTGTTGTTGTCAGTAGCTCGCCACGCTCGGCTGCCCTCTAGTGGATGTGTTGTTTGAAGTGTTTAAGCAGTGACGGTTACATTGTTTGAAACGGACGTATCTCTTCTCGTACGTAAAGACAGCATAAATAACCCTTAAGACTCACACGATGCAGTACTCCAGAAGTCTACTGTCTACTGCATGTTGTGTTTTTCATTTACTGATTTACATCTTCTGTTTATTTAAAAGGGTCATCCATCTCTGGTGAAGGCCCTTTCTCAGGTTTATGGGAAGGTCTATGGACGTGAGATTGACCCATTTAAAGAAATCCTGGTCACAGTCGGAGGTTATGGTTCCTTATTCAGCACCATGCAAGGACTGGTGGACGAGGGAGACGAGGCAAAAAGACTTTCCTCTTTCTCAAGCAAGGGTGTTTGTATTCAAATGTTCATAATCATGCTCTCTGTATTTGCCATTTATTTTGTGTAATGTTTCATTTTGTAGGTCATCATAATAGAACCTTTTTTCGATTGCTATGTACCTATGGTACGAATGGCCGGGGCAAAGCCTGTGATGATACCGTTACGCCTTGTAAGTTTAATCCAAAACCACTTCTGTTTAGCATACATGTTTCATATGTACCTACTTTACCACTTTAACACGCTGGCCTGTGAAGGGTGGTACCTTTTGAAAGTCATGACACAAAACATGTCCTGCCATTATTTAGAAGTCTGGAAAGAAGAAGGACATTAGAAGTGCTGACTGGGTTCTTGACCCAGATGAGCTTTCCAGTAAATTCAACTCTAAGACAAAGGCCATCATCATCAATAATCCCAACAATCCTATAGGGAAGGTAAGTAAAACCATATCAGTCACCTCATTAAGTTTGAGGAATGTAAACTTGAAACTTGATGTATTCGCATGACAGGAAACTCTTTGGTTTCAATCGCTTGTTCTTTTCTTGCAGGTTTTCACCAGAGATGAGCTGCAGATGATCGCAGACCTTTGTATCAAACATGACACTCTGTGCTTCAGCGATGAGGTTTATGAGTGGCTTGTCTACAGGGGCCACCAGCACATTAAAATTGGTACGTTTTCAGCTCAACATACTTTTTAAACAAAAAACTATATGAGAGCCAATTGGCTTTGTCCCCACCCTGTGCAATAGAAGCACCTCCATCCTTCAAGCTCAGCTACAGGGAGTTGCGTCCTCTGAAACGCTGCTTGATGACACTTTTTGCTGAGCTAGTTATAGCGTATCTGAGTTTTTCACTCTGTGAGGTTATATCCACATTATTAAGTTTTAATTTAAAAACACTACCCTAACTCTAATGACATGCCCGGCGTCTACACTTCTCCTCTTTGGAAATGCTGTTTGCAAACGTTTTAGTTTGAAAATGTCGGGGCTATGTTTTAGTCTTGACACTGTAAGGGAAATGTAACATTTTGACCACAATATGATCATGTTAATTTCCCCTTTGATTGATCATGATTGAATCTCATACAATGTAACCTTGATCATGCTGTATCCTGTACAACTGAATGAATCTTGGCCTGATTGCTTTAACTAAGGCATTGTTGCCTTGATGTCATCAGAAGATCCTGACCTTTGACTTTGTAACAAACCCAACCAGAGTGGGAGGGATGAGCCAAATGTATAAAGACAAAGAACTGTTTCCCATCGGTGTGCATATTACAAACTAACCTTTGTCGTATGCACCATGCTCTGAGCATTAAAGTGTGACAATACTGTAAGAGAATTGTGTCTCGTTCCTCGTTGTTAAGGTGGGATTGCAGAAATTGCCACGACAACACTCAGAAACTGAGACATTTGGAAATGATGATGTATACACTCTTTTTGGTCAAAATGTAGCCTTAGCTGGTTTCTATCACATGATCTTGCGGAAGAAGATCTGCTGACCCCTGTAATCTTTGCTAGCAGCTGTTGTGCAGTTAAATTCCGCGTTTTACAATGAAACAACTGCTTACATGCATAGAAGACGAGCTATAATTCGAGCAATCTGGGACAATTCTGCAACTCGAAACCGAATTCTTCCTGTTTACACTGCACATGCCCATTGTACGTGTGCAGTTACATGATATACTTTTTCTGGCATGTCAGTATCGACGTGGATTAAAACGGATAAATATAATTGCTGGACATAAAATGAAATTGCCTGTTATATGTTGTCGTCTTTCTCTTTAGCGACTCTGCCTGGAATGTGGGATCGAACAATTACGGTCAGCAGTGCAGGGAAAACATTCAGTGTCACTGGCTGGAAGGTGAGAGATCCGGATTTTAAACACTGCGTTAAACAGTCAACAATCAGGTCTTGCACATGATGGAATGAAGTTGAACTTTGTGTCTTGCAGCTTGGTTGGTCTATAGGACCTGAGCACTTGATAAAGCACCTTCAGACCATCATGCAGAATACTCTCTACACCTGTCCGACACCTTTACAGGCAAGTCTTCAAGGTTCCTTCAAGGTAAGGCAAAGACAAATCAAATCCACTGTTATATTGAAGCCTGTTTGCTACTCTACAGGAGGCTGTGGCACAAGGTATGCTTCTGAACTGTGAGCTGATGGGTCAGTCTGAGTGCTACTTCAGCTCACTGGCAGAAGAACTTGAAGGCAAGAGGGACCGCCTGGCTGCCATCCTTCTGGAGGCCGGCATGACTCCTGTCATTCCAGAGGGAGGCTACTTCATGGTAGTGGACGTCACATCTCTCAGTGAGTTACTCTACATTTAAACGACAACACTTAGTGTCAACATTTACCACTTGGTTGCTCATTCCAAATGTAATACACTCTAGTTTTCACTTTTCAAGTTGAAGTTATGTGCTTCACAGAAGTGATTTAAAGAGCTGATTATCAATTTATGTGCAAGAGAAGTGTGAACTCACTGTGGGCGAGAAATGGCGTCTCAAAGTTGTTATAGTGATGGGAGTGTAACCAGACCTGTCCAACCAAAAGATGGTCTGTAGTTATGACTCCAAAAGTTTATTTGCATCTAAACTTGCATCAATTTAGGATGTGTACTTTCAGTGTATTTACAAAATTGTTGAATTACTAAAAAAGTTTCTGTAGAGACCATCTTGCACAGGCATCACACCTGCCAGACGCCCATCAACATGTTAATGAACATCATTGCATTATTACACAAGTACTTACTAGTCATGGGTTGAACCACACCCATCTTCAATCTCTGCCTAGATTTTGCTCTCAGCTACACACTTGTCAGTTGTCTGTGTCTCCAGGACCACATCATTGCCATGACGACACGCGTTACAGACTCACGAGCTGAAAACAATACCAGCTATTCTGTAATGGCTGGTAGTTATTCAACAGTGTAACTCAATGACGGACCTTCCCACTGCTTAGAACTCAACTTTTGCCCAAGGTCTTACTCCTGGACAAAACACATGGAGACACAACAAAATGTATTTTTGTCAACATTTGTCAAAATTCTTGGATATAGCCTGAACATTCAAAGTAAATAAGTTACCACTGGAAATGTATTTTTAAGCTCTTATAGAAGGAGGAGAAGAAGAAAATGTTGATACATTTGGAAACATCATCATCCTGGTATTTTATCAATCCGTCACCGTATCAGCAGAGCGACTGTGAACTCCAACCTTACTGCTGAATATTCATATGTCTGTTCTGTGTTCATTGTAGATCAGGACCTGTCACATATGGGTGATGATGAGGCCTATGACTACAGGTTTGTTCAGTGGATGATTAAAGAAAAGGTAATTTCACTTTGCTCCCTATGATATACATCATTCACGTTATGTTTTATTCTTTTATTGCTGTTCTTAAAACAACATTTTGTATTGATAGAAACTGGCAGCCATTCCAGTCACAGCGTTTGTCGGGGATGAGTCAAAGAAGCAGTTTGAGAAATATATTCGCCTTTGCTTCATTAAGGTAAATACAAACACTGTCTGATGGTTACAAACCAAAAGGACACAACATCCAAAATCATCTAGTAGAGACGTTGGCTGAGGTGCACATTCCTCTTTTCTGTGGTGAAAAAGCATTATAACATCCACTTGTCTTTCAATCAACAGAAAGACAGCACTCTGGATGCAGCAGAGAACATCCTGAAGAACTGGACTAAGATTTAATGGGCTGCCGTGTCTGGACTTCAGGGGTCAGAGGGGGACCAACCCTGTGGTCAAGCTGAAGGGTCTGGCTTTGACTTGCACATAAACAGGAAACTGTTGAAATGTTTTTAGTGAAATGTGAATAGTGGTGTGTCCACACTTTCGAGTGCATTCTGCAACAGACACTGGACTTTTTTTTGTTTTAATTAGTGTTTTTATGGCTGTGCCTCTTTAAAGTGTTGACTTGCAGCTTTTACGAGCTGTTTTGACCAGCATTTACCAGCATCCACATTTGGTGGAATTTCTCTTTGGCAAACTTAGATGTTTGTTGTGCTTAGAGTCTGTTAGAATCTCTGCACTCAATAAATGCACTCAGTTTGTTGTCCAAATCATTGCTGCTGTTTTTCTCTCACTCCACCCTTTCCTTTGTCACGCAGTGTTACCTGATATGTGCTGATTGTTAGGTTCTCATTGTGCCTCTGGTGAAATTGAATCCTGTAAAGCAGGACAGGCTAGATGCTTGCCTCACCAATAAAATCGATGTCACAGTGAAGTCCTTACCCTCGACACTGGTTTAGTCAGCTTAGTACTGCAATGGTTCACAAATGGTACTGGACAATATTGCTGAATGATATTTTGATCTTGTAAACCACTGGTCCACAACGGGCTACAACTGGTCCCCCTGATAAATTGCATCTTTACATTTTCTTCTTCAGTGGGAGAAAGTTTTTATAATACTGTTGCATTAAAGGCAACAATATTTTATACCAGTTATAGAACATTTTAGAATGCAAAAGAATTTAGAAATCAGAGTTTCTTTTTTGAGACATCTAACCCACTGTCACCTCCTCTAAAATCTGTCAGTTTGCGCATAACAATTTCACAAACGTCATCTTCTACCTTTTTGCATCACAGAAAATACATTGATTTTTCTGAATAATTATAAAAAGTATTGAACAAAGAAAAAAAGTAGGTTTACTGCTATGTTACTCTTTAAATATTCTTCAAGAAAATTATTTTCTTTAACTTTTTTGCCTTGCAGATACAGCCCCCTCACAGTAGGGGTGCTGCACCCTTACAAACATTCATAGGTGCTGATCTTTGTCATGGCAACAGCATTCATAGAATTATAAGTATACAGGAGGAAGTATACAAATACAGCAGTACAGTAAATTAAAAAGCCAGGGGGAAAACTACATTAAATAAAATATTATAAAACATAAAGTCATTAAATGTTTTGACAGCCTTTTTGTTAGCAAAGAAAGTCATTTCACGCATTGTTCCATATCCTTTAAAAAAACACCAAAGCAGGGTTTTTTATTGTTATATTTACATTTGTGTATAGAAAATCTACTGACATTAATATCAGATTTGTAATTAAAAAAAGGCTTGTCTTCTTTTTTATGAATTTTGATAAAAACTAAACACCGCATTTTCCCAAAATAAAGAGAACTTTTCAAGAATATATGTAGTTGCTGTTTGAATTTGACATCTGTGACTTTATTTTTATATTTTTTAAACGACTCCTCCACACTTATTTACTTGTAGGCACTAAGTAACCTTTTTTGCAGCAGACATTTCAAACCAATTTTGGAAAAGCACATATGTATTTAATAACAGTGACGATGGCTCCACAGGATTTAAGGGTTGAATGATCATTGAACCAGCATGGCCCGACTCACCTGAATGGAATGCAGCCATAATTAACGTGTTCAGTTACACTTCTGTTTTCCTGATGTGTCTGTACAGTATGTCTGCTGTAAAAAAAAAAAAAAGGTCCATGTGTTCTGTTTGTCATCAGATCCACTCACTCTGCACTGTGAGCAATGATGTTTGTTCATCCTTTTGACCACTTGAGGGAGACAAAGTACATCAGACTGAAAGAAAAAAATCGACAGTGCCCATTTCATGCAGTGTTGAGTATATTGTGTTTCCATTTTACTACAGTGATGCAGCAGTAAAAAACAAAGCCAAGTCATTTTGTGTTAAATGTTTACTTTAATGATTTATAAAGGCTATATTGCTTAGGACATTGTACTCAAACCTGATGGCTGCCTCAATGGGGTGGAAATACAGACACATCAGGAATGATCACATTAACAGAGAGAGAAAAAAGAGATGCTTTGACACAGAAAAATGAAAATGATGCTAAAACTTTTAGATTTACTTGACTTACTTGATTTCATTACTTGTCAGTTTATACGTAGTAGTTTATACTAATCTTTTTAAACAGATGAACTGTACCTGTACTTGTTGCCAGTCTGTGCCGTCAGTGCTGGGAAATGCTGGGATGTTCCAGAGAAGGAATGTGTCAGGCTTTTAGGAACTTGGAACTTAGTGAAACATTTAAAAAATGTTTGCTCTCTATTGGGCTTCTCCCACTGCCAATGAATAAATTAAACAGTACATAAACATACATGTAGAGACTTTACATTTAGACCATATCCAAACCACAAGCATGTAGTATACAGTATATTAAGAAGCCGTACACAAGCCTTTTTATTATTACCTCCACCAAGGAGGTTGTGGTTTTGTCTGCGATTGTCTGTCATCTGGATTACGCAAAACCTACTGAAGGGATCACCAGGAAACGTGGTGAAAAGACGTGTTTATGGGCCAAGAAAGAACCCATCAAACTTCGCTGGATCCGGATTAAGGGGCAGATGCAGAATTTAACTTTCGTTAGCAGTGCAAGAGAAGCCTTTTTTCAACAATTTCGTTGATTTCTCAGAGAGTAATTCATGGATCTTGATGAAACAAATGTAGACAGTTGGGCCTTTGTATGCATTCTCTGAGTGCCCTTCTAGTTAATATTATATGATGCATCCTATCCTAAGAATCTGGTGCAACAAATGAAAAGTAGCATGAAATTCGTACACATTCATTATAAAAATACCGGTGAGGACTGTTTTGTGTGACTGAGAGTTAAATATTGTCTTGATGAAGATATGACGATAGACGCAGCTTCTTTACATTAAAGACTTGGCACATATTTCAGAACTCTATAGCCAGTTCATACAACCTTATTGTACCATCAACAGATGATAGGATTCCATACATGAGGCACGTGTTTGTGTGCTCTGGCACATTAAACACCCGACCTAAAGGTGTTTCCAGCTGCCACATCCGGCAGTGGTATACGCCCGCACTTCATCTGGTATAGGAAACACTATCTGATGAAATGCTTTTAATTGTAGCCTCAGAGTTAATAGTTAACGTTCCAAGCTACTTGGCATGAAATTGTGCTGTGCTGGGGGGGGGGGGGCGAAGGTGGTGCGGTGCTGCTGGAAGAAAAGGGAAAGGTGAGGAGGGGCGTTGATGTTCACCCCCCCCCATCCTCCCCCTCTCTCCAAACCCTAGATTAACATCTACACACCATGACTGGGTGAACCTTTGAATTCATGCAGGCCGATGATGTCATGGAAACCAGAGGCCAGGTTTATGCAGGAGAAATTACACCTGTCTGCAAGATCAATTTCCTTTTACATATACATTTCTGCAATTGAGTCCTTAGTCTCTCCTTCCTTTGAGTCCACAGCCTCATGGTTATAGAGTGTCAGCAGCAAGCCCGTTTAGTAACATCATCCTCCAGTCAGTGGTACTCTGTCCATCCAGAAAACTACAAGGCTTCTTCGAATAACCTGTGGAAGTGGTTCACTGTGATTTACCTTAAAGTGCACTGATCTAGGCCTGTTTCGACCTTTGCAGCCGATGGCACAGATCATGTTCATTAATAGTATTTTCAATAAATGCCTTTGAGGAGCCACTTACTTCAGAATATGTCACCTCTGCTTTCTTATCTTTTGCATGTATAGCATGTGGCCTATTCTGCTCGTGTTTTCATTTCTCACTATAGGATATTTTTACTGCCTCAAATTACCATGTAGATGCTTTCGCTCGGGTTCTCTTATACATAACAGTGTCCTGCATTAACACTGTGTGCCATGTTGGCTGAATTTTTCATGTGTAGGAATATCCAGCTCCATAAATGTATAATGCTGCCTCGTTGTAATGTAGTGTGAGAAGTGATGCTGGGAACACAGGATCTGCAGTTAAACATCTGAAGAGTATTATTATTATGTAGGCAGCTGTAGTCCACATATTTCATGTGCAGTCACCAGATCCCTGTGGATTAGATGTTTCTGCGCATAATACCTTCATAATTTATGTTAATTGTGATTATAGTGCCAATAATCTAATGTCACGATCCTGTTATGAAGGAGGAATTAGGTTATTGTTGCCCTTAAAAATAGAGCAGATGTTGGTGTTGCTTTGTGCTGCCTCTAGGTGGCGACGTTGATCATATTCTGTAGAAACAGCAGTTTGTCCTTCTTCCTGCTTTCAAACCAAACTTTGCCAAACAGCTCCAGGTTTGTGCAGAGGGAGGTTTGGTGTTGTCACACGTCCGTCTTTAACCGAGCTTTTTACACCTCATTCTGTACTTCTTTATATGCAGGATCTTTCTGCTCCAACTGTCCTAAACACTTGATATGATCAGTTTTTTCATGGGGGCAGTATTGATTTAAGTTGAAATGCTAGATAATCATCAACGGAGGCAGAGATATCTTAACTTTTGGTCTATGAGTCAAGTTCCCAAAATGCATATCCCTTAATGCAACTTGTTCAGCTGCATTTCTATTTACAGAATGGTCTCTCACTTGGACCCTCTGTGGATCCTGGTTGCCTTTCAGATTCGCACCTTACGCCTGGGCCACTCTGGATGCATGAGCGGCTCGTGAACGTCTTGCTCTTCGTTTCAGTGCCCATGTGGCCAGACTGCTTATGAACTTGAGCCGCGCTGCTCTTCTAGACAGTTGGTCTCTGTCAAATATGTCATACATATTTGCAACACCTGTACCTGTTTCAAAAGAAAAGCACTCCATTGACTAAATCCATTCAATTGTTTTAACCAGGTTTGGATTGTTATTGCAGGAACTGGATAATACACGGCTTCATAATGTAGAGTCCTGGTATTTATTGAGTGCATAGCCCTACTTTTATTGAAGGAACTACAGTAGTCGTGCCAGAGACCTCACGTAAAACAACTCTGTTGCAGACACGCTCCCTGAGTGAACAACAGATGTGTGCAGGACGCAGGAGATCCCCGACGCAGCCGTAACGTGCTGCACAAGCACATAGGCGTTAAACCCGGTCTCAGACCCAAGCTTAGATAACCCTGATGACATCCCTGGGGTCATTTTTTCGAACTTTGGTAAGCTTCATCCAGAACTGCAGAAGACGTGTTGTCCTCCAGATGAGTAATGTGTCCCTTTAATATTTCTGACTGTGAGAGAAAAGTAGTTTGCAAAGTTCAGGAAACAAAAGCTTTTAAAAGCAGCATTTAAAAACAAATATCTGTTGTGAACCATGTCACAGTACAATTCAATTTACAGTAGAATGTAAAAATGGCCCAAGGGATCACAGATGGATCAAATAATGTCCTAATCCTCAGAGTTTTATTATTTTTTATATTAGTCTAATTCCACAGCATTTTACAGCATATGTTATATATCTATTATGACAATGACATAAATATCTGTGAGAATTTAAGGGGTCTACCAGTGCCACCCCCACCCTCCAACAATGTCCGCTCTCACACAGGCCATATGGCAGTGTGTGCCCAGCCCTTATTGCCAGCCCCTGCTCTGTGCACGCGGGCTAACAGCTTGGTGGACACATAATTAATTTGCTTAGGCGTCTGCCATTTATTTTCCAACCTACATTTTGTTAATTGGACAGAGGAGGTTAAAATCAAATGGATGTCTCTGGATATGTTAAGGCCACTAATTGCGTGGAATTTACAAGATCGCCCTTGCTTGTGGGAATACAGAAATCAGGGGGAGATAACATGGGGAGGAATGCGGCGAAAACATCATATGTTTTTACTAATGTGCTCAGAAGGGCTTGTGCCACATGTCCTCTGCAGAGGACGGTCACTGATGATCACAGACAAAACATGTGAGTAACTATTAAAAAACCCCAAACCCCAAAAATGCAGCAAAAGTAGTAAAAGGCCCCCTCTCCTATGACAGACTTGCTTCACATGGCTTGCGTTGCTGTAATGTGTAATTCCTGTTGTCCTGTGTTGTTTACAGCATAATGAAACCTGACATAGCAGCGCCCCCCTCCCTCCGCCGTCCCCCTGTTGCGTCATTCTTGCCCCTGCTCCTATTTAATTCACTAAGCTCGCAAGCAAAGTTGAATCAGACACGGAATATGAATTTAATCAAGTTAATTGACTAATAAATGCAAATGTTATTAGGAGCCGACTATGCGGCATAAATCTCCACGCTGCCGCCTGGTTTTTGTATTTTGTAAACATCAAAAGATGATGATGAAAGTTGTTATCTAAATGATCAGAGAGATATGTGTGTAAAGAGAAACCGTTAATTAGAAATCCTGAATACGAAATAGGCCTGCCATTGTGCTATGTTTCCATTTAGCATGGTTCCTTCAGACTGAATAATTAAAAATGGCAGCGTTCTCAGATAGCAAATAATTAGCAGAGAAAGATGAGAAACATTCAGGAATGTCACATGAAATGATACATGCAGTGTATCAGCTGCTTTGTCTTGTCATGGAATTTTTTAAAAAGCGTCTGAGTTGGGCTTTTTTTGTGGCCGAGGAGTGAAAGGTGCTGAGGCATGGAGACGGTGCACGAGGGGTTAATGACAATACAAATGATTGCACTCACTCAGGCTTTGAGGGGATGATCCAGCTAGCCAGCGCCTGCAGCAGCTGCGTGGAAGGGGTGCTCGTATGGTGCCCCTCGAGCCGCGGCAAAGCGGGGCACGTTGTCCACGGTGGCAATCCCTGCTGTTGTTAATCACCTGCCTTCCCCCCCAATCTCTCACCCCCTCCCCCTCCTCTGCCTCCTTCTCCCGCTCTCTCTCTCTCTTACCCCTGCACTGATTTGCAAGCTCAGATTAATCAGAGCACGGGGGCCTTGATGAAATTTTGCTGTTATTGTTCCCAATTTTAGCAACATCTTTTATTGTCTTCATCATTCATTTACAGGAGGGAGAAGGGGGGGACTGTGTCAATTATGCAAATGGTGTCGCACACTTTTGCAGATTACTTCATTCGCGTTGCCATTGTTTGTGAGAATTTAATTATTAAATATTATTACGCTCACGTTTCCCTCAATTTTCCGAAGCTTTGTTTCAATTGGATCTCTCCTCCAGCTGCTCATCCCTCCACTCTGAGCCAAAATCAAAGCAGCCTGGCAGCGCCGAGGCCAAACAAACTCCCCTCAGTTTAATGATTTTGAAGTTATGGCACCTCACTCTCATCTGCACGCTCAAAAACTATGATTGGAAAAAGGTAGACCACATCCAGTTTAACGACCAGGGATTGAATTCAAGTTTATACAAAATTGACATTCAATTATGTAGCACCTAATGACATTTTAATCTCTTTTCTTTAATTCCCAGGAATTGGCTTTTCAAAGGCTTTGTCTGGCAGCAACACAGACGGTCTGAATAGAGGATACAGATTGGTATTAGATCCCAGTGATGATAGGGAAATTAAAGCTTTTATAGTTCCCACGTTCAGAGGAAACACACTGTTTCCTTATTAGACATTTCAATCCCTGTTTCTTGAAGCCATCGCTGCCACCTTCACTCTGACGTGATATGTTAGAAATTGGAATTTTGCAATAACATTTATAGAAAGCATCAATCAAGTTCCACAAACTCTAATTTGATAATGCTTGATTATTTTATAGGTCACAGTCACATGTAGATAAGCTGACTTGATCATGCTGTTTGATTTGTTTTTATCAAATTCCTCATGCCTCTGCTTTTGACTGCTCCTCATGGACAAAGTGGTTAAAACTGACCACCGCAGCACTAACTGACCAGCAGCGCCACCTTCAGAGCCGCATGTGCCCCAGAGCCAACAAAGACATAATAAGGTTTGATTTCTGAAATTTTATAAAGCAAAAACATTAAAAAATATCTGCAAAACATAACACAAATCCTTAACACCTTTTAAATGCATTTATGATTAGTGGGATTGGTTGAAACCAAACTGGAGGATCTGACTGGACCTGAGGGGAAATAAGGTAAGTTAAGTATGAGGTTTTAGTCAAACCAAACCAACTTCATTTTGGTCTTTTGTAAGAAATCTGTATATTGCTGATAACCAGTGGTGGAGGAAGTACTCATTGTACTTCATTAAAAGTACTAATAAATTCACCAAAATATACTCAAGTAAAAGTTATATCACCATCTTAGCTTTTCTACTTCAGTAAAAGTGAGTATTTACTATTAGATATACTCAAAGTACTAGCCGAGTGTCGCCTATTCCCTTGACGACATCATTATGGCCCTGTCCCAATTCGCCCCTTGGTCCTACCACTTGGATCTACCCCTTCGTTTTTACTGTGTGGCAGTGAAGGGGTAGTGTTGTCCCATTTCTCTATGTGATGTAGGGGTAGTGGCCATTCTTCAAACACCCCTTCAACCGTAGTGTATTCAGGAACCCCCTAAAAAAGAAGGGGTAGACGAAAGTGTCTGAATGCTTTACGAACGAACGAAGCGAATCAAGATGACAACCGCTGCGGATTAAATGTTTTAAATCCCCCAGAATATCTTATTTTGATAGGAAATGAAAATATTATGGAATTGCTGTGACAAGCGCTTCAGGAAAACTACTCACGGCGTCAAAACAAGCATGTAAACAGTCTGAGTGAGAGTAACGGGGAACGTTTGTTACTCCCTGGACCCATTTATGGATGTTGGAAAAAACTTCCCCTGCTCATGTTATAACGTTTTCAGTGCGGGGCAGAGGTTTTTTTATGGACAGGACAAACGTAACATTGAAATAACCGATGTGAACACGCTGACTGACTATGTGTAATGTTGGTTGATATCGGTTGGCTCCGTTTGAAGGGGGCACTCCCAGCGTTGGGCACTCCACATTGTAGAGGAACTGGGACAGGGCCGATGTCTGAGTCTCCTTCGTGTCTTTTTCAGGTGTTTCTTCACCAGTGATGCTGCTTTGCTCTCATTGAAGGAGGCCGGTCTTATTTACTTACCTATATTATAACGTTATTAATCACTTTTAAATACATGTAAAAGTATATAACACAGTGCTTTGTAAAAAAAAAATAGTTTGCTGTTGAAAGTACAAATTTTGGATGATATATGTAGTGGAGTAAAAGTTAAAAGTACCAAAACTAAATCTACTTAAATGAAGCGCAAATACATTACAAAGTAATTAAGTACAGTTACGAATTAATTGTACTTCTTTACATCCCACCTCTATAAATAACATATTTGTCAACATGACAGTGATTTTTAGTACTTAATTAAACTCTAACACATCTCAAAAGGTATGTGCTCACCTCTGTCTGTACTGCAATCATCATCTCCTCTAAACCAACTAATAGGATTTCTGGAACTGCCATAACTTTATGTATTAAGTGAAAAGATATGTGACAAATTTATTCGGCTTTTATCCTTAAATACATGAGTAGCGATGAAATTAAATGTTTCTTACGTTTATCTTCCCCTTCAGTCCAAAATGTTGATTAGTTGGATAAATACAGGCCCTGCGTCATCTGCCTCATCTGCCTCCTGCTTTTGGCTGCTTGGCCTCACAGAGGAGTCTTACAGGATTCCTGTATCACTGTTTATGGTGTCCTCCACAGGTCACTGGTGGAATTATACACCACCTGCACCTTTGACTGCACCAATTTAAAGGGAGAGGACGAGGTCATGCGACAGCCTCATGCACAGTCTTGTGAAGGGGAGCGGCTGGTTCTACGAGGGGTTGGGGGGGGGGGGGGCTGGGCCTGAAAACATCACCCGAGGAGCACTTTCTCGCTGATTACTCATTGACATTTGCCTGCCTTTTGGGATACGTCTGTGTCTGACAGTCGCTCAGTGGGTGTGTTCGGCAGCATGTCCGGCGCCACTCGTCATGTCGGCCACGGCCGTGGCTGGGAGGAACAGCTGTCTGTGTTAACGAGGCCATAGCCACACAGGCCAGCGAGGCGGCGGTGCTGGAGCAGACCGGAGCACCACTCAGGCTCCATAAGGCCCCGGGATACGTAAACAATGACTTAATGAGAATGCGTGCCATTACTGTAATTAACACAGCTCACGTCAAGCACTGTCAGCTTTCAAGAGTTTCAGGAAGGTCTTGCATTACATTGAAAAGGCTGGCATGCAATGACCAGAGGCCCTCCCCACAACATTCACAGCACTATACAGAGCGTAAACACACCCAATAAAAGAGTACATAAAAAGATACAATCTACCATCTGTAATTTAAACACCAAGCATAAATCTCATTATCCAGAATATTTAACTTTTATGCCATGATCTCTAATTAAATCTCAATCTATTTCATTTTGATTTGTTTTGTTTTTTTTGCTCTAAAATAAATCATCTCACTCACAGTTGGTATCTGAAGGTTACTCAGCCACTCACAGCATGCAGTGTAATAACATCATTTCAGCTTGACTGGCAGATTTTCCATTTACTGATTTAATGTTGCAGCTCTTTTTCCTCAGATTATCTTTGTTCTCAGGATTAATTTGACCACAGAGAGCGAGACTGAATGGAAAAACACAGGGATACCTTTTCTCAAATGGCCTTTACAGACTCATTTACAATATTCAAATGTCGTAAACAAAGTGTGAGAAATGAACATACATGCGGTTAGGTCTTTTCTAATGCGTCTGTGCCAGCAATTTTCCGGTTGTCCATCTGTCCCATTGTGAATGCAATCTTTTAAAAACCTTGAAGGAATTTTTTCAGACCGGGCTTAAAGGTTCACTTGGACTCAAGGATGAACTGATTAGATTCTTTCGGTCAAAGGTCGAGATCCTTCCGACATCAAAACACATTTTTGGCAATAGCGCCATAATCCAAAATGTCAAAGGTCAACCTCACTGACATCATAATGTTCTGCAAAAAAACATTTTCTAGCCATTATTTAATACCTTAAGTCAGACGTGGAGATTGTGTCCATATTTCCTGAAAGTTAACAGGTTGGTGGAGGCCAACAACCACGAGGCAATCATTTACGTTTTGTATCCTGAGTATCATTTCAGAATATAGGACAAGATGGTGAATGTCCCTATCTTGTCCTGTATGGGTACAAGTTTTATTTTGGAAGATATTATCTGATTATCAGATCAGACAGTGTCGAGGGGAAGTTCCACTGCCTGTGAAAAGTAAAGCTCATCACACTCCACCCACACAAAACCAGACTCTATGTATGAACTCGATTCAGATCATTACATTATTCAAATGAAATAACCTGTGGTTTTACAGCTACAAAATGGAGACAGTGGTCAGAATGAAGGTAAATGAAAAACAAGTCTGCTTGTGTGAAAAAAATCTGTCTCGGACGGTCAGATTCATAGTTGAGATCTGGGATTAACAACAAGATGAACAACAACAAGCTTTGTCCATAAAGAGTTTATGTTTTTAGAAGCTTGGATTCTGTTCACCTAACCTGGCAATGTTCCCACTCAGGTAAAGAATAACTTAACTTCATCCCTGTATGAATGTCTGCCTGTGGAGCTACTGACTACACTGATCATATGGATCCACTGAGGAGAAGTGGATTTGAGAACGTTTCAATGCTCTTGTTTCGTTGTGAGCTTCGATGTATATTTAGACAGATTTGCTTTAAATGGCTCTGACTGTCAAGTGTGATAATTACCTCCGATGCACTTGTTTGGTTTGATGTCTCTGTTGATCTGGGATGATGATGGATTAAGGTAAATGTACGTGAATGTATTCTCTCGACCTTTCGTATCTGCGTTTGTGTCCGTGCACTGTTCCTTGGGATCCGGATGCTGCACATTCAGTTGCTACAGAGTTTTTGCATAGAAGCAACATTATTAACGGTTAATCATAGAGTGAAGTTGTCAGCAGGGGTGGCTGCAGTTTTCATAATGACCTAATTTCTGGCAATCGCAGACTAATTATCTGTGTTGGCAGTTGTTGTGACTTCTCTTTGTAACAATACAGGAACTTTTAATATAGAGTTTATGGTCCAGGGATGAGTTGTTGTGTTATATGTCTTGAAAAACACCCCAGGGCATAGCGGCCCCATAACACTGTGACATAAGTGCAGCATAATTAAAAAGGTAAATTCTTAATAGAAGTCTGTTTCATGCCAATGCTTTAATCCACTCCTCACCATCAGGGAGTGTGCAGTATGGATGAAAGACAAATTCACACACATTACTTTTTAAATGAAAAATACAGACTGAAATAAGTTATGATGTGTATATTTAAATGACTTTTTCGCAGCAAATCTGAAAAGAAATGGGGTTTTTTCTCCCCATTTTAATTATACGTTTTTATAACGAGTATAATTTAAGCAAGGGTGAACAATCTGAACATTGCACCTTGATTTATCTTCTACTTAGTAGTAGAGCCTGACAGATTCAGGATTAACTGATTTCAATTTATCATATAATGATATAATGATATTGGCTTTTTAAAAAAAGCATTTTATTAGAAACACACCATAAACAGGAAAAAAGATATATTGATAAACATCCTTCATATTTTGTGAATAAAGAGATCTGAGAATCCACTGTGTCTCAGTTATAAACATTTGTTTAATCTACTTGTAAAATATCTCTGGGGAAAATGTGTTTTCAGTGCACCGACTGTAACTGTACATGGAAGCACTATGCTGAGTTTGCTGACAGGGGAAAAATGACGGGGCTGTTCTTTATTTACTTCTGTCCTACTGACTATTTTATGAATTAACATCTAAGTTTATCAATGGGCAACGCTTTCACCACTCAACTACTTCTACAAATAAGACTGCCATTTATTATGCTCCAAAGAGGAATGCAGACATGTATGACTACACACACACACAAGTAAATTAGAGAACACGACAAAACAAAACCACATAATGATGATGGCGCTGAGAAGCATGTGAGCATTGTAATTCTACTCATTAAAAAATTCACACTGCTGAACTTTGTCCCTCCACATTTCGATTGTATTGGAATATCAAGAAACTGATGTAGGAGAAAGGGACCCCTGACCTGCACACATGCACTGGCCCTTCCTTGGAGGGCCTAATTTTCTTTAACTTCACAACGTCCTGAATCCAGTGATATGAAACTGCAGTGGAGTCCGTTTCATCAGGATCGGCCAGTAAAGTGGTGAAGGTGATTACATTCCTTTGGGATAAAGAGATAGAGGTTAAAGAGGCTGACTGAAATGGATAGGGCCATGCTTTCTAGGTATTTCAGTCAAAAATATTAATAACCATTGTGAAGAAAGAAAGAAGAACCGAGGTTTACAGATCCAAAGCATATGTGGATGGCAGCGGACTGATGGCGATCCTTGTAAAACTTCATTAAAACCAGTACGCTACATGTGCAGTACTTGTATCAACCCTCGCTTTGCAGCAAAAGAAATGCTACTCTTCCCAGAACTGCCCCAAACTCTTGTGACACATCCCTCAAACCTGGCACCACCAGATTTACTTTTTTTGTTTGCCATCCTGAAACCCAGCTCTAAAACTTAGCGTTGTGCGCTAATTGTTGTGCCTAAACTCTGGATAGTAGTAAATGTAGGTTATGTGTGCAACACAAAATTTGTTACGTCACAGGATTTTTAATGAGACCCTCACATTCTTTGGGCATTATTCTCAGATCTACATTTTGATACTGACTAGTTTCAGTATGTCCACTAGTTGTCCTGGAGGCCTCATGTGCTGGTAATCTAATGACAGTTTTTCAGATTAGTTTTCGAAATTTGTAAATTGCAAAATTACTAATATATAAAATATTCACACTTGTCAGATAAACTGCTGTTCTCACCTCCTGGTGAGAACAGCAGTTGTGCTTGATCCAGTGTGTTGAGAGGAGCAGAATATGACTATGAATATGAATATTCATATTTATTTCCCACAAGTAACAAAGAATGTGGATTACTCGTCACTGAGAGGAAGACTGTTTATAAATGTACGCACAATTGGGTCTGGACATTCTCCGGAGTTTGTCTTTCCCACATTAACAACGCAGCAGGACATTCTCCGCTCAGACTCGTTCACAACAACACCAAGATCTCCGGAGCGTTCAGGTGAGGGGTCACACAGCAGGCAGAGGCAGGATGTAACGTATAAATGATGCAGTTTACTTGTTCTTGCAGCACATTGACACTGGCGTCGGCCATTATCACCAAAAGCTCTGTTGACATCTTCATTGGTGTCTTCTTTGTGTATGACACCACTTTAGCATCCAGACCCAGCCAAAGATATTTGTATTCTGTTTGTTTTTTTCAGTTTTGTGTCTGTTATGTGTCAAAAACGTCATCAACGCACAACTCGCTTGAATCCTCCTGACGATCTCCTGCTGTGTTCTTACATTAGCTCATTCAGACATTATCCGGAGTTTTTACAAGGGGGCTGGCTGGAGAAACTACAAAAAAAGTCTGGAGCGTCTCACCTGGACATTTGCGTTTTGACATAAACAAGCACCCGCCGTAATATGCCAGGAGATTATCGAGAGCTCAGTGTATGTCTGAAAGCAATTTAGGTGTGATACAGTTTCTGAGTTTTACACCTAAATTACATTTCTCAATGCTATCTGGGGTTAGTAGTGCTGTTAGGTCATCGTGGGGTATATACAGTGCATCCGGAAAGTATTCACAGCGCTTCACTTTTTCCACATTTTGTTATGTTACAGCCTTATTCCAAAATGGATTAAATTCATTTTTTTCCTCAAAATTCAACACACAATACCCCATAATGATAACTTGAATTTTTTTTAAAAAAAAATCAAAAACGAAAAAACCACATGTACATAAGTATTCACAGCCTTTGCCATGACACTCAAAATTGAGCTCAGGTGCATCCTGTATCCACTGATCATCCTTGAGATGTTTCTACAACTTGATTGGACAGAGCTCCAGCGTTGCACTGTGAAGAGAGGAGAACCTTCCAGAAGGACAACCATCTCTGCAGCACTCCACCAATCAGGCCTGTATGGTAGAGTGGCCAGACGGAAGCCACTCCTCAGTAAAAGGCACATGACAGCCCGCCTGGAGTTTGCCAAAAGGCACCTGAAGGACTCTCAGACCATGAGAAACAAAATTCTCTGGTCTGATGAAACAAAGGTCGAACTCTTTGGCCTGAATGCCAAGCGTCATGTCTGGAGGAAACCAGGCACCACTTCACCTGGCCAATACCATCCCTACAGTGAAGCATGGTGGTGGCAGCATCATGCTGTGGGGATGTTTTTCAGTCGGGCAGGAACTGGGAGACTAGTCGGGATCGAGGGAAAGATGAATGCAGCAATGTACAGAGACATCCTTGATGAAAACCTGCTCCAGAGCGTTCTGGACCTCAGACTGGGGTGAAGGTTCATCTTCCAACAGGACAACGACCCTAAGCACACAGCCAAGATAACAAAGGAGTGGCTTTGGGACAACTCTGTGAATGTTCTTGAGTGGCCCAGCCAGAGCCCAGACTTGAACCCGATTGAACATCTCTGGAGAGATCTGAAAATGGCTGTGCACCGAGGCTCCCCATCCAACCTGATGGAGCTTGAGAGGTGCTGCAAAGAAGAATGGGAGAAACTGCCCAAAAATAGGTGTGCCAAGCTTGTAGCATCATACTCAAAAAGACTTGAGGCTGTAATTGCTGCCAAAGGTGCTTCAACAAAGTATTGAGCAAAGGCTGTGAATACTTATGTACATGTTATATTTTTGTTCTTTATTTTTAATAAATTTGCAAACATTTTAAACAAACCTTTTTCACTTTGTCATTATGGGGTATTCTATGTAGAATTTTGAGGACAAAAATTGAATTTAATAAATTTTGGAATAAGGCTGTAACATAACAAAATGTGGAAAAAGTGAAGCGCTGTGAATACTGTAGGCACTGTAGATTAACACTTGTTGGACATACCAATGATTGACTTGGTTTCTCATTTGTGCTTCCTACAAAAGTGCAATAAATGTCTGACAGAGTAAAAAAGGGCAGAGTGGAGGAAGAGAAGCGACAGAAGTAAATTATATGTTCAGAGGCTGAAGTTGAGCTACGATTACAATAATCAGATGTAAAGTCAAAAAGAAAGTTTATATGATTTGACACCAATTTTTCAATATTATAACAGCTTGGAATCACAGGAAGACATAGTGGTTTTGAATCTGTTTAAAGATGGTATCAGGACATATTACTGTACGGACAGAGAAGTAGATTTTCTCTGGTGTAATGAGGCTGAGATGTATTCGTTCAAAACTCTTTATGGGTAAAAGCCAGATGAAATGTGACAAGTTCATACATTTATACTTTTAATAAATGGTTTTTAATTGATATGATCAGAATAAATATATAACCTATGACTGCGCTACTCATTAACCTCCTCCAGTAGTAATCCGAATTTTCCAACCCATATGTGTTAGTCTTTATTTAGAGGAAGACTTTGGAGAAATGCGACATATTTCTCCTGCTATTTTCGGATCATAATATAAAATATGAGGAACCAGCCAGTGCAACAAAACATGACTAAATATAATGAATATTATTGAAGGGAATGTGAATTCAGGAAAAAGAGTATTTATATTTGAAGTATTGTATTACCACAACAGAAAAGTGTGTTCAGCTTTTACTTATATACAGGATGTTCAGATCAAACAAGTCTCTGATTGGATCAGACTGAGGGAGTTTACTATTGTACTGTACTGTTCAACTCTGGGACAATCAGAGTTGAAATATGTCATGTAAAAATGTTGTCACATTTAATTACTGATATTATAATGCACACATATATATGTAATTTTAGTTTAATTTTATTTCAAATTTTATTTGTAAGACAAAATTATAAATCTGTCTCTTTGTTTTTAAGTCTCAACGTCGACTTATTAGCTTTTTTTTCTGAGCTTTTATCTACATGTCACAGTCTTGAATGGAGTTTACTCCGTTGTCATAGAGACCGTAATATAACTCCATCTGCTGATAAAGACTGTGAGATATGATTTAGAGCTCCAGATGATGCTCCTGACTGGACCCTGAGTCAACTATTTTATTCTCACATTTACATGTCTGTGGACCCCACTGTTAACTCACACTCAGAAACGTGCACTGACACACACATCTGCTGTGTGTGAGGACCCTCACCGACTGGAGTAATTCCCAGCCTCTAACTCTCACGTTAAAGCCGTCAAACACTATATCCCAAACCTCAACGCTTCTAATCTTAAATCCAAACTTGACCCTGCAACTAGACGAAACTTCATGAAGAAATGAACACCAACCACAGTGTCATCACTTCGCAAAAATGCCTTGAAGTTGCAAAACACACATAATTGCTAACACCCACACCCACACGCAAAGCGATGAATGGGGCACTGTGTGGGCATGTCAGTGACTGACGCCTCTGCAGCTCTCAAAGTGGTTGTATATCCTGGTGTCTTTTTAATTAGTGTTGAATTATTGAGGCTTATCCCGGCAGTGTTTGCTTTAGGTTTTGGGGGTGATTGAGCCACAGGGGGGGGGGATTTCACTCATTGATCTTCTTTTTACTCAACATGCATTTGTTTGATTTTGTTTCAGCTCATCTTGGACTTCGGTGTGCTGTCCTGCTTGGCTGTTTTTGTGTTATATTTTTAACACAAAATATTAGAAACTATAAATAGAGAGTAAAAAAAAACTCTCCAGCAACTGTGTCACACCCACAATGTAATCACAGTTTTTCTTGTGTTTGCAACAATGACTTGAATCTGTGAAAAGGTGCAGGTCCTTTTGGTGCGATGGGAGTACAGTGGACTGGCCCGTTCTGCTCACAGCGCCTTTTCTTCCTCCTCTATCTCTCATTTGCGTTATCTCTGCCTCGCTCTCCCTTTCCCCCCCTCGCATTCTTTCCTTCAGACGAAAGAAGGCTACGCATTAATGAGTCAATGCGGCGCTGTATTATGTTTAATTAGGTAGTTTATATAATGAGGTGTTCATTTCTAATGGAGGGACATGCTGTGAGCAGCACATCTGCAAGAATAACTCAGGCAATCAGTGGCATGAGGACCCATGGAACTGCAAATGAGACTTACTTACTCAGAAATGAATTATGTCTCTGTGCCTTTCGCAAAGCCCATTAATTAAATCCACTGGCATCAAGGTCTTTTTCTTAATTTCATGTACCATTAGCATAATAAACACAATTTGAGTTAGTACAATGTGATCAGTTTAATGGATGCTATTTATTTTACTTTATTATTTAAAGCTCTGGTAATGGGGGGAGAAACATAAATATATCTCCATGGCTCCCTCCATGAGAAACTCCCATCAGGCGCTGGCGTCTACACAGATGCTCGTTTCAGCGGCCCCATACATTTGGAGAGCTGCCGCTGCCCTCACGAGTGTGCAGAGTGGAAAGGTGTTGCATGGCTATAATTTTAGGGCACCAGACTGCGGTCCAGTGTAAACTCGGGCCAGGTTTCACATTCATTAAAAATGAGCCTGCAGTCTTATGTGTCACAATCTTCTTACTCATAATGTTTGGGAGCTCAGAGGTGAACAGTGTTCCAGTGGATTTTTTCCTCTGTTAAGTGAGAAGCGAATTAAGAATCGGAGGCATTCATACACACAGGGTATTTGAGGTGTAAGTGCAATCCGCATCGGCAGGAATCCGTGCACCTTCATTAAAACAATACAAGGACTTAATGTATGGTAGTGAATTTGTTCTGACCTTAAAGCGATACCCTGGAGGTGAGATATGATTAGCGTTATTGTTGAGGACAGGTACATCATTATCTCAATGTACCTCGACAATTGCCAAGTTCCACAGCCATGCTCCATCCTCTGACTCGGGCACTGGCGCAAGACATAATCTCTTCTCGAGAGCAGAAATGCACTTAATCATCTACTCAAGTTTCAGGGACTGCCCCCGAGTGCTCTCTGTCTCGCAGAACTACGACGACAGCGCGGCAAAAATCTGCAGCAATGTTTTAAGTTCCCATATTAATTGCCTAATGGATTAGGAGGTATGGAGTGTCCTACTTTACTAGGTTGGAGCAATAATTTAAATTGTGCCAGGTGAGGACAAAGAGAAGTTGTATTTCAGGAGAATACATTTCTTTTTCTCCTTTGGATAGAATACATCTTTTATTGCCCCAAATACTGTGAAGCCTCCCATCCCACCCTCATTGGAATTCAGGGGTTCATTAGACAGTCTAGTGCCTTGAAAAGAGAATCACAACCAATAGTTTTTTGTTACTTGCATACATGGCCAGACAAAAACATTGACTTTTACACACTTGAAACGGTGTCGCACACACACCAGATACGGCGAGGATGTGTGTTACCAAGACAACTTGGCGTGCGGGGATGCAAAGAAAGGCTGAGAGCTTTAAAAGGAGGGATGTCTTTAAAATAGACTCTCATTTTTTGGACAATCTAAGTGACCAAAAGTCAGCCTGTTACTTTGGCATACCTCATCGTAATGGACATTAAAGTGGAGTGATTGAAGGAGAGCGGCTCCATGTGTCAAGTGTTGAGTGAAAAACACATGACACCAAAACCCATTAGTGTCCTCCAGGGAGACAATGCCCAGAACTCTCCCTCCCTCCCCCCTCACTCCAGACTCAGGGTGCTGTTTCTGACAAAAGACACTCTTCCTGCTACAGATAAAAGGCCCCACGATTAGCCCAGGGGTTGAACTGTACTCCATTCCAGTTTCACTTTTTTGTAAAATGAGAACTTGAAGTGATGTCAAAGTCTGGTGTAATGAATGTGAGTGTTTTTTCTATAAAAGATTTCAGGAATTCAGGAAATAATGCAATTATCTTTTCGCTGAAAGCTAAATTGAACTGGAAAGGCTGATGCTCAGAGATGGTTTGTCTTGATGTTTATTGCATAAGTTTAGATCGGCAGTTCTTTTAAAATTAAATTCCCCTCGGATTATTGTCCACTGGTATTCATCATGGATTATTAGAGTCTATCGTTCTTTTTGTAATATTCGTTGCCAATGTTTTTTGTCCCATGAAAACAACATAAACTAAATAAGGCATAACCTTTGAAAACAAACTATGACATAAGATATTACATTTTTCCCAACAAATAAAAGCAAATGCTAACATTCAGATGAACAATTGGTTTCATCAAAGTTTTACTGCAGTCTTACTCAACAATTCAACTCTTCAGGGGAAACATTTTTTCCTAATCTTCCCATTCTTATCTCTTCGTGGTAAAATGTTGGCCTTAATTACTGTCATCTCTCTCATTCCTTCAAATCTGTTTTTCATCAAGTGTCTTCGGCTGCATCCACACGACTCTGTTTTAGTTTCAAAATGCATCACTGCAGCTGCGTTTACACCTGCCAGCACTCACTACTAGGTAGTTCAACAGAAATGGCCCAAGAAAAGAAATCTCGTCTCACCATTGTAGTTTCTCCTTTGTAGTATTTTCTCGAACCAAGTAATCAACTGCAGATTAGACAATCTGTTTCCAACACCAGCACACATACAGTATGTCCATTGTACGAGAATGGTCACTTGAACTGTGTTTTTCAAGTGTGTCAACTTCTGCCACCATCCAGAAGACTGGTGTTTGACCTGCATGACAAGACAAAAGTTCATCATTAGACTTACCTCATTATCTTTAGCTTTTGCCCTTCTAAGTTTTCAGCCCCAGTATTGGTTGGCAAACAAAACTACTTGGTTAACATTTATTTATGATTAACATTTAATCATTAACTGACCTTCAGCAGCCCTGTCAGGCCTCCCGAGTGCGACCAAAAACCTGTGAAGTGCGACTAAAAATGTTCCTTGGTCGCACCGGTGCGCCAAACATCAATCTGGTGTCTCTGTATTTGATCGAGTTGTGTCGCTTCCTCATCTCTTCTCCTCTGCGGAGTTTACACCTGGCTGGCCCCGCCCCCACTCACTCACAGATGAGAGATGAGAGGCGGTGAACGAGGCGGTAAATGTCGAACAGTGGCGACAGAAAGTGTGAATACAGGGTTTCCACAAGGGCCGCTAAACGATTAGCGCCGCTGCTTCATGATCAGAGCAGAAGCAGCACTTTGGTTTTACCGTGTCAGAGTCTCTGTCTGAGCTGCCTCCTCCACACTCCTGCTGACCTGGCTACACTTTACACTTTAACAATAAACACCAACACTACTCACAAGTGATTATCTGAACACTACTGAAGTTTACTTTGTGTTTGTTTGATTCACTCCAGTGTTTATGAGACACATATGTTAACACATAGAAAATCTGACAAACACACACACACACACACATACACCCACACACACAAATCCCATACTAACCTAATACAATACAAAGGTAAAAGTTCATCCATGTCCTGTTTACTGAGCTGGTAACATGTATCCTGTGCCAAATGTTTATGCTATAATATCATAAAACATATTAAAATGGTTTCTCAAAGATGACAATAATATCATTTATCGCAATCATTTCTGGGACAAAATATCATCAAACAACTTTGTTATCGTGACAGGCCTTCCTTAATATTTGTAAGAATGCACAGAGTTAGAAGTTTCCTCGTTCAGTTTACAGCTTTAATTAACTGAGAATTTCTCTCATATCCAGGCCAAATTGGTATTGTACAATGAAATACCCTTAACTGAATCGAAATTGAATCGAACTGGAAATCGAATCTGGGGTATAGTAAAGGTATAATAGGTGAATTATTGTGGTGCTAAAACGCGCTAGTTCCAAAAATGAAAATGTACTCATAACCTACTCACCACAATGCCGATGGAGAGTTCACAAAACACTTTTGGAGTTTCAGGGGAAAACAGCGTTGCAGCCAAATCCGATACATTTGAAGTCAATGGTGACCAATTCTTCAAACAGAAAAAACAACAGAAAAAAACAGAAAATGCCTCCATACTGCTCCTGTGGTGCAGTAGTCTAAGTGTTTTTAGTCTAAATGTCCTCTGTTATCCTCCTCTGGAGCCTCTGGAGCCGGGTTCCCACCGGTGGAGCCAATGGAAGAAGTCAGTCGGAGCCCTGCCTGTTACCTAAAATTACTAAATTGCAACAACAGGTAAGTTTTGTACAAAACCTAATTGTGTTATGATTATGTTTGATATTAATATAACGAGGATGTTAATTTACGTATTTTGCTAATATGTTGATCCTGAACTTATCAATAATTTGTCCACAGAAAAGGTGACACATGTAACGTTTTGTTTATTAAAAAATGTGTTGCTTCTACAACAATTCCATTTCATTCAGAACATATTTTGTGTTGCAGTTTAGTTTGCGTAGAGACATTATTTCTAGCAGACAGAGGTACATTGAGGTACATTTAGTCCAGAGCAAATGTCAGGTTTGGTTAAACAACTTTTTCTGGCTTGACCGTGGTTGTTTTTTTGACACCCCCTTATTAAGAGTGCTTGACACAGAAAGGGGCACACCAGGATCAATAGTGGTGTTGCGTACTTATATTACTCTGAAAGTCTTGCTGGTCATTGAGTGGCGCCATGAGCTCATAGCTAATGACCGAAGATCGATGGCCAGAAACTTCACTGTGGTTTGTTTCAGTGTTATGTTTACTATACAGTGGCTGCTGCTGCACCACTGACACACTTCACCCCTGGGAGAGAAAACAGGCTCTGGAAATACATTTGCTGAAAGTGGTTTTAGTTGCTTATTAGATTTCCAACTACATGACAAATCCCTGATTCCCTGAGTCTTTCAGCTAAACAAATACCAAATGAAATTCCCCAGCATGTCACTTGGCATTGTCATTTTTATCATCGGCCACTTCCAAAGTCAGATGATATCATTTTGTTTTTTTTAACTGTATCAACAAAACAACATATAAATGAATCTGGGGGAAAAAAGATAATACAACAAATAGTACAACCAGTATTATATTTGTCATTTCTAGTTTCTTATCATTTCAATTATATTTGAAAAAACATAGTGATTGGGGTGTGAAATCACAAAGCAAATTATTATATTGCCTTCCCAGTGTGTCATTTAAACAGGTGACTTGAAGAAGCATCTCCTTGTGCATCCAACCATGCAAGTCATGCATCATGTAATTGATTTGAGGGACAGTCAGACAAATGATCTCATACATGTGAGGCTATACCGTCATCAGATGTAATTCATATATGTTATCATTGTGTGGGATCTTGGACGTGTTGCATTTGTTATAAATATATAATTTAAGATATCAGGGGGGCAGAGTGAAGCCAAGCGGACAGTTCCGAAAACGAATAATGCAGGGGAGGGTAGATTTAACCGGCCTCCTGACCCCAATTAACTTTGTACAGTCCCTAACAGAGTGAATAAAAAGCTGTGAAAAAGTCACAAATGTAGCTCCTCTGTCAAACCGCTCTCTTGCAGTCAGCGATGTTTCCCTCTACAGTAAGATTGAAAATGACTCCCAGTGCCACCATGAGCCGCTGTGGTTTCAGGCTCCGAGCCCACATCCAGACAGGGGCTCATCCACTCCCATTTTTTCAAATATAGACTTATTATTACCTTCCCACAATAAATTGCTCCAGAGAGCTGGGGAAATGCTGCTCTCCGTTTCTGTAACAGTGGCATCTCAGATATCATTAGGAAAGTACTATGCATGGGGACAGCAGATCAATGGACTCCACCACAGAGGCATTAGTACACTCTGTGTATGATCAGTTTACTGAACAACAACACCGTCCCTGCGTCTCTTACTGGAAACAATTGATGCATTGTTGCAGTGAAATTAAATCCCTGAATTCATAACCCCAATCAGATATTCAATTGACACTACCCAAAATAATTGTGTGGATGTCGACAAATGGGGAGCAAATTCTGCACCGACACTGAGTGAGGACACGACCAACAATGCCCATGCAACATCACACACTGCTTTGTCATTGTCATAAAACAGTCCGAGCAGTCCACTGATTTGATTTTATCTTTTCATTTCAATATTTTTGTCACACAACCATTTAAATCCACTGGCTTTTAACAACATAGCGTTTTGCTTTGAGAAAATGCTTTTGCATGCCAGTGTGTGTCGTGTTATGAATGTTCTCCATCATGATGACTTCCTGGAGAAATATTGAATTCTCAGCAATCCAAACATGATCGACATGTTGGGCCTGAGCAACCCTCAGATGAAAATAGTCCGCACTCAAAATCGACAAGCTGAAATTTAAACCTGGGATACACCCATCACTGGAAAAACCTTCCTATAGAGGAAAGTGGAAGTCTGATCCAGATGCATCTAACCTGATGAATTTGAACAAACTCCAACAGTACCTTTGTATATCTTTGTATAGAGGCAGTTTAGGTAAGCTGCAATTGCCAAATGAAGTACTTTGAAATAACTTCCAATAGGTATTTAACTGGTCTTGGAGGTTTCTATTGAAACTGAATCCAATATTGATTCCACCTCACTGAATCCAAATCCTTTAAAGTCCCTCAACACAAACTAATTAAGTTTAGCTTGTAACATTTGCAAGTAACTGAAGCGTTCAGTAATTAAAAATAAAGATTAAATTTAGATCCATAATCACCTTTGGCTTCGAAGTGGGACACACTTTTAGGAAAAGCCTAATTTGTCATTGCTTAAAGCAACACTATGTAACTTTTAACTGAGCCACAGTGCCCCCTGCAGCCAGAAGAGATATTTGATGTTGCACAGACTCTGAGCAGTTGAGTGGTTTTCATGTACAGAAAACAAAGCCTATAAATTTCTCTTCTGGCACAAGCACTGCATACCCCCACTAACTGAACTGAAAAAATGCTTAACGTTGTATTTTTAACTGATCTACGGTTTGACATTAATCTTGATCTATCACTAGGCGATAGATTGTACCTGCTCACCAAACTTACATAGTGCAATGACAAGCTTTCAGAGCGCAGAGAGGGAATGAAAGAGGCACCTCCTAAGCACCTGCTTTAACTACCACCTGAAAATGAGTTCATTGCATCCACCAGGGAGCAGGACCCAATCCCAGCTGACACTGGGTTAGAGGCGGGGTTCACCCTGGAAAGGTCAAAATGAGATAAGAAGCATAAAATAGGAAATATAGTTACTGGATCTGACATTTTGAAAAGCCTACTTATCTGCTCAATTTAAAGTTTACCCCTTCTCCAACTCGTGTTGAAGAGGAGTGCTACAGAATGGTGTTTTGTTTCACTTACAATCTTGGGCTGGGTGCAGGAATACACCGGCTTGCAGGGAAAACATTTACAAGAAAACAGCCAAAAGATTCATTTTAGCCATTAAGGAATCAGCACTCATGACTAACAGCCCATCTGACCTGTACTGTTTGTTATTTTAACTGGCGAAAGAGACAGTCAGTGCTGCCTAACAGGGAGAACCCTGCCACTATAATGTTTAATACATTGCTCATGACAAACCTGAAAGTGAAGACGGATTATGGATTTGATAGCTGCTGTCAAAGCACTGTATATTCTGGTATTTTGCCATCTGGGAATTGTTTTCAAAGTCAAACTGACTAGTCTCCAACTCTATTTGCAACCTTGATAAGTCACAAATTGTGATAAATGCTCCTTTTAGTGGTTTGATCTGCAGATTCCTACTTTAATATGGTATTTACTTCTTTGCGGTATCTTTTTTATTATTTATTCACATGGAAATAAGATCAAAATACGTTGGTTTTTTTTGCTCTACAAGTAATTTATCTTAGCCACAAAGTGTTGTTTTTGCTCACAAAGCCCTCGAAATGTAACATCTCCTGCACAGGGCCAATAAATATTTCAGAGAGGTTGTATTAGTTAAGTGACATGGTCACAATGAGATAAGCTTGCAGTCTGAATTAAAGATGTACTCTGTACAAATGCTGTGGCTGCATTAGATTAGCCACAACCTGTAATCTGTCACTTAGCTGCAGCATGCCTTGCTGTTTGAACTGATGTAAACTGCTGCTGTCTGGGCACAGAGCTGGGGAGTGTAATGGGGATTCATTGATCCACTGGTCTTTAGCTGATTGAGTTAGATAATTAAAAAGCCTCTTGTATCAGTTCCATTAAGGATTGTTTGTGTTGCTTTTGTTCCTGAACAGCAAAACCTAGTGCTCCAGAGAGCTGCTGGAAAACAAACTTGTGTCTTTTTGGTCAGTTCTTTAATGCATTATTTACCCAATGTGATGGTGAGATCTCTGATGATTTTACCAGCTCGATGGAGCACAGACTTATCTGCAGTTCTAGATTACTTGGATATATCTGATCATATCACCATGCGGCATGTGAGGGAATGAAAAAGTGGCTGTGTGAATCAGAATATTAAGCAGCATGTGTGATTTGCTGGGATCACACACATCCCTCTGAACAGGATCTGGAGCGACTGTACTGTCCTGAAGCGTGAAGACCGGGGTCTGCTTTGTACCTCGTACAACAGGCCAACTGTCCTCTGCTGTCACTGGAAGCCACGCCAGGCTTCCTCAGCAAAGGCTATGATGTCTGCGGCAATGCTGAAAATAGCCATGCTGAGCTCATTAGCAGATTAGGTGTTGCAATGAATCTGTGTGGTTAGCGCTCCACAGCCTGATATTGTTCCTCCAGGATGGCAATTACGGCTGATTGACGTGTTGGCACATGGGGATGGAGGGGTGGAGCCCACAGCTCGTGCCTCTGGAGGGGCTCCACATGAAGGGCAAAATAAGCTTCTCCACACAACGTACAGAATCTAAACAACACGGTCCACGTTGCTGGCATCAAGTGAGAGATCTGTAGTTGTGATGTAAGTCATAGTTTATCAACAGAAGTCGAACTGACAGACTGATCATGCTGTAGACGCTGCCTAAATTACATACAGCCTACACCATAGATTGGTTGTTGACTTGGGGACCTAACGTCAAATTTAGATTCCGTGGCTCAAGGTCTTTTGCAAGCTGAGTCCGTATTTTACCTCTGAAAGTGTTGCACGCTGTGTCGGTCATGTTTAAACACAGACTCGGAAACTTTTGTCGGCCTAATAAAGATTTGGTAACAGGTTTAATTTGCTGCAGTTTTCCCATTTGTTAAAGGCTCTCCATAGAGTTGTTTGAGCACTTGTGAGTGTGTGTGTGTTTGTCTTTGTGTGTGTGTATACTGTGACATACTGTGACATACTTACCCTAGACATAATACCAGCTGTTACTGCTCAGGATGAGTTGGATCATGTGTTGCTGGTTGCATGCTAAACTCAAAACCTGAAATAAGACGTTTTAAGACATTTCCTCCGGAGAGTTCTCAGTCATGTTCACAACAACACAGAAATCTCAGGAGTGTTCAGGCGAGGGGGTGTTGCAGCAGGCAGACGTAGGACGTAGTGTCAAATTCGGCTGTGGAAATCACATGTTTTTGTTGACAGCACATCGACACCGCCATCGGCCCTTATCACTAAAAGCTCTCTTGACATCTTTGTCAGTGTCTTCTATCCGTGCGGCCCCGCTATCTCATCCTGAGATATATGTATTCTTATTGGGGTTTTTATTTGTTTTTGCTTTTCCGTCTCTTTCTTTCCTCCGCAAAACGTTATCATCACAACCACTTCCTCGTGGTCAAGCCTGCAGAGGATCTCCTGCTGTGTTCTTACATTGGCTCATTCAGACATTCTCCAGAGCTTTTACTTGCATGGGGGCTGGCCCGAGAAATTCTTGAGAAATTCCGGAGGCTCTCATTTGGACATTTGTGTTCTTACATGCAGACCTTCCGGAAAATGTCAGGAGACTATCCGGAGTTCAGTGCATGTCTGAAAGAAGCTATAGACTTGCGACCAGCATAATTTAACAGCTCCTTGGTCAGAACATGAAATTCTCCTTGTCCTTGATGGCCTCTCAGGATTGGAAGGACTCAATGATTTCGTTTGGCATTTTTCAACGAGGGAGAGGACAATAAAACTATCCCCACTGCTCGACTCCATTTTATCTCGTTTGAATTTTTGGAACGAATAGAACATACATCCTCCTTTGTGTGCAAGATTTCTGTGCGTAGCAATTTTTATTGGATGACGGGTTAAGAAGACTCATATGGAAAACATGGACTTGGTGAGCAAAGACCTTGAGACTCTAAAACACACATTCTACATTTTGATACCTACATGGACACAGACACAGCCCAGAAGGATTTACTTGTTGTAATTTCACTTTTGATCAAGGGTGCCCTGTCATCTCTGGGGCTTTGCATAATGGTTACCAATCAAGCAAGTGTGTATTTTTAAAATGAAAGCTGTATGTGATTTTAAATGGCACCCCCACCTCCTCCATTTGAAAGAGAATTGTAGTGACTTGCCAGTGACTGACTGACTGACCCGCTGTCTTTTAAATTATACAGTTTGATCTGTGCTTGTTTGAATTGCAACTTTCAAAGGAAATATTAAACCTAATTTCACAACATCAATAGGACATCAGCAGTTCCGAAGTGGCAAGAGAATATTTGATTCTTTAGAGAATGTAACAAACTGCCAGCTGGCACAGACGCCTCTGATCATATGGTTTTCAAATGGACTCCAGCGAATTTTCAGACACGCAGACAGTCATGAACTTTGTAAGATGTGTGTGCATGTTTCAAGATCAGATGTTAGATTTAAGAGTGGGTGGGGTGGGGGGTGACTCTCTATGTAAATAATAAAGTAATGATATTCACTGTGTGGATACTAGACATGGCCAAACCAGGCTTCTACTGAAATCCCTGCAATGCTTGTGGGTTTCCCTGATATTTACCTCAAATGATGTGTTTTGTTTAGTTTATTTTATTTCACACAACATAAATACAAAAATACATAAATGAAATGATAAAAAAAATATAGATATAGATCATATTGAAAACCACATCCAAATATAAAAAAAGGATTAAATACAATACATACAAATATCTATAATTCAGGTTATATAGTATTAGTATACAAGAGAAAGTGATGGCCACACTCAGGGTGTCAGAAATAAAAGTTCAAAATTTAAAATATCGAAATATCACATACAATATAAATCCAAATGAGAGTGCTTGGGTAAAGCTCCCCTCTGAAAGGTCTTTTATTTTTATTAGAGGGATTTTAATCACCCACCCACAGAAACACTAATCTCTTCTCACCTTGACATTCAACAAATATTTAAACAAAGGACTAAAGGACGGCCTATTTCAGACATGACCTTCACAAATATGAAAGACCTCTACTAGTGCAACAATCCGAGCCCCTCTGGGCTCCATGTGTCCATAAATGTCTGCTTCTTGGTCCAAACAGTTCTTCTGAGTCTAAACACTGGAACAGTGAGAAGCAGCGGCTGAAAGGTCACTTAATGACCCTTGAAACAATGAAGGAGCGAGCTCGGCTATTACAGGCTGCTATGCTGTTTATGAATACAAGGAATATAAATTTGATGTTGTGAAAATGTAAATCACTGAAAACAAACTGCCCTAAATCGCTTCTCCAAGTCAAAAACACACAACATGGGGTGACACTAACTCCTGCTATTTAAAATGTACAAGCAGTAAAAAAAAAATTTAATGTACACTGTATAAATGTATAAATATATTTGTATTTCTGGATTCGTAAACAACTGTAACATGTGGGCACCCATATGTGTAACAGATAATAAATGAAGTTATAGTAAAACACAATATTTACAACATAATATGTCTTCATTGGAGAAATTTGCCTTTTTTCCAAATTCTATCATGATTGGGAATGTGTCTTCCAAGTAAAAGCACTTTTGTGACATTTGTTTTGTTGCTGTAGAACTTTCTATCGTGCTGAATTATGGAACTTTTTTTTTGTGAAAAGTTGTGAACTTGGGTCTGAAGATTGTATTGATTGCTGAACAGACCTCTGACATAGGTCACCAAAATATCACCAGTTCAGTAAATCATTCAAAACACACACGTGAAAGGCAATAAAGCAAATTCTGTTTTATTTTATGAAAAACATTGAACATAAAATCTTAAAAAATCTTTTAACTCCATTCTGCATCGTAGCCTGTTTATAAAAAGCTCTTCAAACAATGTCCGGCACACAAACAATAAAAAGTGACGGTATAGTGGAACTGTTTGAGGAGTAATTCTGAATTAGCTCTGGAGCATTAACACAGGACAAGAGAACAGCCCATTCCAAACAGGCAGGTTTACAACACGCACAGCACGAGTTTAAATGTTTATTTCTGGTAAATGCTAAATATGGGGATTTAAAGAAAGTTGTTTCCTCAGAATAGATCAGCCACTTTTGACTGAGGAAATACAGTCTGCCATACAAAGGGTTTACAACGAACTTGGAAAATAAATATGTCTAAATACATAAAAGGCAAAAACGTAATAGATGCAATGGATTTGCCAAAAATGTTATCAAGATAAACATTTTGATATCAGCTGATATTGATAATTATCACGATAATCATCACGATATTATTTTTTAAGTTTAAAGACTGATTTTGCTCCTGAGTAAAGTTTGTGGTTTTAGACTCTTCTTTATGAGCAGAGAATGACAAACAGTGGACAAACATTAAAACATTTTACTAATCCGAGATAGAATAAATGATGTGTTATACCTCCTCACTGTGCTTGTACAATGCATAAGCATTAATATTGATATTGGATCTTTGTTATGTTGCTATTGATAATCATTGCTATTGTCTCACTGCCCAGCCTTAGCTTAACAAATGGAAAAATGCTACTTGAAGGATTTGAGAAGAAAAATGTTTCCAGTTACCTAAGAATCTTTGCCAAGACATAGACCAATACCTTGGTCCTATCCATTTTCTGCTTCCTCAGCCACTTAAACAGTTTGATCTCTATAGCATAGGTCAAATGACACAGGCTTTTATGAGTCTCAGTTTACAAAAAAACAAGTGGACCCAATGACTGTCTGGTCAGGTCACTGAGTGGGTATACAGAGGAGCTTATGTTATTGTACATTGTTTTATCTCTTATTGTGAAGAGAGGTGAAATGTGTGTTTATAAAGTTGTCTCATCCTGGCTCAGATAGAAAGTAGTGTACCACCTCTATAATGATATATAATTTAAAGGGAAAAAGCTATTATTTTATCATTTTTACTGTTATGATCAGAATCCTTTGGACGTCAGCACAGCAGTGACAATGGGTCAATCAATACCTGTCATTAGGAAATATAAAATGATCTGAAATAAATCAATTAATTCATCAACTGTGAGGGTCTTCAACTGCAAGACTTTTGATGAAGTGGATCATGTTAAATTATTATTGCAGAATATCCAGGGAAAAGTTTTTCATTCATTTTGAGTACATTTTCATGGAAAAGAAACAAAAACGTCAAAATACCTCAAAAACGTTTTACATTTGGGCGAAGTGGTAAGTTTGGTGTATCAATAAAATGGAATAGCAACAAATCGAAGTGAAAGAAAATACATAACGCCTTAGTTCCTTTAAATATTTAATATGTAGCAATACAATTGTTTCATGGACCGCTGTAATTTCTGTAATTTCAAGCATCAGCACCATGTGACAAATGTAGTGTAATGTGATTGGCTGAATGTTGGTTGCTTATCTTTGGTAACCCGGATCTTAAATCTGAATTTTTGACTTTCAATTTTGGGATCTGAATTTAGCCTTGAATCGAATTGGAGCATGTTGAATATATATTATTATTATATATATTATGTTTATTGGAATTAACATTGAAAATTTGAAATGAAAATTAGTTATTTAAAATTTGAAGGGTAGAATTTAGATGAAAAAAAAAAACATTTCTCGATGCAAAATATTTGAGTGCGGCAGAATTACTTCAGTATTGTTTTTTCCTTCCACGGTTTGTATTAGTCACTCATAATGGATCATGATTATTCAATGCCGTTTGCTGTGTAACGTCAAAAAACGTTAATACTTCATCTCATCCATGACCATTATATACACCTGAGTCACGTCAGGCAGATGTTCAACGGCTATTGAACACACAACTCTGATCCCACGTCATCTTACTGGGTCTTTTGTTGTTTTGATTAAGAGACTCCTAGTGACTGAATTTACATGTTGTACATTTAAAGTTTTCCACAAGGTTGTTATGGTTTGTCCTTTGACTCTTTTAAGTATTTAATCTCAGTCCATCCTCTTCTTCTCCTATATTAACATTCCAACCTATTTAGTCAGTAGTGGATGAAAATGTCCATTATTTCAGATTTTCTCATGGTCATTTTCTTCACAGCCACTTGAAAAATGTATTCTGAGAGATTTAATGCCACACACACCCGTTGCAGAAGAAATGCAGGTAAAACTAGCTAGCAAAATATCTTAACTTTGAATATAAGTCAAAAACAGCCACTGCAATACATATTCTGTGCTAAACAAAACACATGTATTTACCATGTGTTTTCTTTTGCGTATGAGTACAAAAAGCAGGAGAAACCTATGTAGTGTATCCATTAGATGAGCAGGTTTCATAGGAATTCATTGAATTCAGCATCCAGTGTTTGATCCAGAAGACAGTAGAAAGTTAGTTAAACAGTTAAAGTATTCAGAAGCTTTATATTTCTAGTCCTGGCCAGACATGATTTGAACTGATATGCAAGAGGTTTGGACTGTGATTAATTGTGTTGTTTCATTTTGTTATGTTTATTTGTATTAGATTTTTTACAAAATCGTTTGTGTCAGATCTTGACAAAAACTTTTTGGTATTTCTTTTCTGTCTGGTCCAAATCAAGCTATCTTTTCTTTCTTTCTTTGAAGTTTCAACAAGTGGGAGTTTAAATTTGAAATTCGACTTGGATTTGGTGTTCAGAGCTGAAATGAATGAATCATTTTAAAGCCAGTCTCTGTTCTGCCATTTGAACATATATATCACAAAGTGGAGAACATCTAATTGTAAATATATAAATCCATGTATATTTGCCATGGTTGGAGAAGGGCTGGGCAATATATGATCTAAAACTAATATTGTTTATTGTTAAATATTATTTCAATCAAATTTTATTTGTATAGCCCATATTCACAAATCACAATTTGTCTCATAGGGCTTTAACAAGGTGTGACATCCTCTGCCCTTAACCCTCAACAAGAGTAAGGAAAAACTACTAAAAACCCTTTTAACAGGGTCAAATTTAAGATATTATTCTATATTTACATAATCAACATTTATGTTCATGAGTGTGGATGGATGAAGAAAACTGGAATGTTATTTTAACAAACAACAGTCCTATCATATTAGTGACATATATATTATGTTTCTCTGTACATTACAGGCTCTTTGCAAATTAATGATTAAATCTCTATATAATTTACCTTTGTATGATATTAGACAAACTTCTGCCCTTCTGCACTGAATGTACCCTTTAAAACGACCCTCCTCTAACCTCTCATAGCAGGTTATCATAACAGAGCTGCAGATTCAGGCTGACAATGTCACAACACATATCTCTTTAAAAGGGCATTATTTTGACCCCCTGTTGTCAAGCTGTGCTCATTTATCCGCAGACGCATTTTTATAAAAGAAAACACATCAATTCTGCTTTTAATACCAAGTTTACACCTTTTTCACCTTAAAACCTATGAAAAAAATATAACAAGGTGAACAGTTACTCATTAGTGAGTGATTGTAGCATGTAGTCAGTGGGAACATTATTTGATTATATTTTTGCTGTTATTTGTATGACCTTTTACCTGCATCATCAGGTGATGACAGTGATTTGAAGAGATGACATGTTCCAAATTAACAGCCAGTATCACAACATTGCAAGTAGGCCCACAATGTAAGTGATACAACCCACTGCCCCTTTAGTACAGCTTGTTGTACAACACACAAACTCACAAAGTGAGGACTGGACAAAATGTCCTCACTTTCCCAAAATGTCCTCACTTTCCCAAAATGTCCTCACTCTGTAGGTTGTAGACTCAAACTGGTCCTCACAAAGATAGCTGTACAAGAGCGCGCGCACACACACATTCTTGTACTTCTATCTTAGTGAGGACACTCATTGGCATAATGCATTTTCTAGCCCCTTCCCCTAATCTTAACCATCACAACTAAATGTCTAACCCTAACCCTTACCCTAATCTAAACCTATTTCTAACCCTAACCCTAAAACCAAGTCTTAACCCTGAAACAAGCCTTTGAAAAAGTGAGGACCGGCCAAAATGTCCTCACTTTCCAAAAATGTCCTCACTCTGTAAGGTCTATGCTCAAAATGGACCTCACAAATATATAAGTACAAGTACACACGCACACACACACACACACACAGGGCTTTCCACCTGCAAATGGAACAGCCAGCGAAGGGGTCTGAGGGCAGAACACAGACATTAGTTACCAGTCCTTCCATGAATCATACACTTTTTTTGTTGTGGTTTGATGAAGAACTTTCTTATTGGCTTTTTACTTATAATTGCACTTACTGTAACGAGTGTGGTTGTCATCAACTGGAGTCAACTTTACTTCACCCATGTCCACCACAGCCTCTCCGCTCTGCTCGCTTGTCTGTGTTGTGTGTGTGTGTGTGTGTGTGTGTGCGTGTACTGCATCCCTGCCCCAAGCAGAGGACAATATTATTGGCCATATTTAATATTGAACTATGTCCAATAACACTTGTCTAACACAGGGAATTAAAAAAAAAATGTCCGCACAATTGGGTTCGGGCTATCTGCACAGTTTGCCTTTCACAAATGGACAACGCAGCAGGAGACTCTCGGCTCAGATGCGTTCACAACAGCGTTCAGGTGAGGGGTGGGGCAGCAGGCAGAGGCATGCCATGACATACACATTTTTGCGTCTGTCACGTGTTTGAAACATCTTCAACACCTTGCTCATGGTGAATCCTCCAGAGGATCTCCTGCTGTTTCCTCACATGGGCTCAATCGGACATTATCTAGAGATTTAGCTTTAGGGGTCCTGGGAGGAGAAACTCCTGAGAAAGTATGGAGCCTCTGACTTGTCATATAATACCAGTGTGTGTTAAATGTGTTTTTTTTTTACCCAGATGAACCCTTTATTTTAGTATCTGTATGTATTTTTCTATTATAGATGTTGAAACACTTATTCTTTGTCTTCTTTTTTTACACTTCAAATTTATTTTACAATAACTTACTGAAAACATTAAAAATAGTCACTGCTGCATTTATTCTATTATGGACAATTCAAAAGCTCAATTTTGGTCCATTGATTTGATCCATAGCTACAGATGTATAAATATGCATGTGTGTATGTAAATATGAATATGGTTACATGACGCAAAATAAACAAAGTGTTTATGAGATAAAATGGATATTTTCAATATATTCAACATTGTATTCCATCTGTAATTTCATCAAGCTGTTTTTATTTACTCCTGTAGTTGAATTTGTTGTTTTTCTTCAGCAGAGACATCGTATTTGAGGAGACTATACATGCAAACCTGAATGCAATGAAAACTTGAGGAAATATCTTCAAATTGGAGTAAAATGGAGTTAAAGTGTTACATTATGTGTTGGCTGCATTATGATAAATAGGCTCTCGCTTTGTTATGTTAAAAGCTTGGGCCTGACATGCAGAATAGCCATAATCCTCTCTGTGCTCTTCCACATTTCTTTATTTGACTTTTATTGATGCACATTTCGTACGGCATCTACTCTATAACTACTTAAGTACAAATATGCCTCTGCCTTTATCATTTGATAAATGTTTTTCCTCTGAGTGCACGTCAAGTCCCCTTACAAGAATTCCGTGGCTTTTACCAAAAGCCATCGCACCAGGAAGTAATCTAATAATGAATACAAGAACAGTTTACACACTGCCTGCCTTTGTACCCATAATATAAACAATGGAACTGCGAGCATCCAGACCTCCTCTAATGGAGTACCAGAGCAAAGACATTCATTTAATCACAAGCTTTTCTTTCAAAGCAAACTGGCCAAGCAGCAGAGGATGAGAGGCTAATGACCCATGAGCAATAAGCAAGTGTTAGATTGAATGTACTCAAGAACCACAACAACAAAAGGGGGAAAAAAGCTTTTACGAAATAGCGTATCAATATTTTAAAGCAAAACCTCTATGGCACCCCCCTCTCTAACTGGATTAGCTGTGTGATGTCTTCTGACAGTATGCTGTTAGTGATACTCCATTTGCTTTGTCTGTCATCTGATTTTCCCTCGGTAATCCACAGAGCACCGTTATATTTCATAATTTGTTTTGCTATCAGGGCTGATTTGTAAATGTGCAAATTCTAATTAGCCACGGCTACTGTTTCTAATTTATTAAATATTAAATGATTCCTGTGGTGGAGTCTTTCTTCACATCCCCCAGATGAAAGTTTGTGGTATGCAAATTCAATTGCCTTTTAGATGTCAGCGGTTTTTTAAATGTCCCATTTTGCGAGTGAAGCCATTTTCCCCTTGTTGTTTGTCTGTCGCTGGTCGTGCTTCACTTGATATTTATTCATCTCCAGTAGTGTTTGGCTTTTCAACAGAACTTACAGGCTCTGGTGCCACTGCTCAGTTTAACTTCATTATTGTAATCTGCTTTGGTCAGTTACAAGAAAGAGGCTTTACATACTCTCTGAAGTAAACTTGTAGGTTAGGGCACAAACGTGTTTGTCCTTTCTCGCATATTGTTTTCAGACCCTTGTTGCTGATTATGATTGATTCTGCAAGTTAGAAGCATTTTCATGAACACATTTAAATTTGTACACACTCTTCAGCAAGTGTATAGTTTATATCTATTTAGTGTCATGTTATCTGTGATGGTTGATGTGGCGCAGAAGAGAATTTGGCATACTTTTTTTACATGGTGCATTCAACTGTCAATAATAAACATGCATACATCAGGAAGAATAAATGTTGTTTTCTAATTTGAATATTTCAGTGTATACATAAAAAAAATGTCCTGTCCATATATATATATATGAGGTTTTATGAGCATTACATTTCAAAGCTTTCCGGTTCCTTACATTAAGGTTATGAAGTGGAAATAAGCAAAAGGAAGAAAACTAAAATGAAGGTCTGGTGGTCCATAACAACTCTTGTAAACGTCCTTCTGTCATAATGTATAAATAAGGCCAACTGTTTAGAAGTGAGGTGAATACAACCTATCCCATACAACATTTTTGATGCAGATACTGATATTGACATTTGAACCATCAATTCAAAGATCAAACCAGCGACTCTAGGTTAGCTTTGCTGTGCTGTGATGTCAGTTACATGAAATTTGATTGATCCCATTGCAAACAGATCCTCAAATTTCACTCATCTTGTATCACTCAATGTAGAAAGAAAACTGTTTTTGCTTGAAAACATTAATAACCTTTGTACAATATATCTTTTTGGGGTTCTGGAGCTTCTTCAGATGCTCTCAGCTTTCTGTAAGTAGGAGTCAGGTTCTTGTTAGTCTACAATCCTGCAGTCCTTTTAGATGAAAGTAGTTTTGGTCAAGAGGACTCTGGATTATTTCACATCCTGAAAACTAGGACATGCTTGTGTTTGTATTCACTCCCCTTTCCTCTCCATGACTGTTTCCCCCACCGTGCTCTCTCAGTTTTATGTGATGTGAAATGTTTTCGAATGCCACTTGTCTTGAACTGTGAGACATTTATTGAACACCCACTTATCCCGAGAGAACTTCACACTAATTAAGTTTTAAGGAACACATCCATCAAACTATTGAGGCAGTTAATTCACTATTGCAGCGTGAATCTGAATTTCTCTAAAGGATGATGCACATGTTCCCCATCAAATTTTTCTGGGTTATTCCCTCAAAAACTGGATTGAAGATTACAAACACAGGAAATCCGGACCTAAAATATATAAACAGTACATTAAAATACTGTTAGGATATATAAAATGAGTAAAAAGAGAAATACAGTGGACTGTCTGCCCATCTTTACATTCAGCTAAAATTCGAATTTAGAGAACAACCTCCCCTTGTTCCTCTCCACACAAATAAAAAAACATGACATGGACCTAAAATATACCGACAGCAGCAACCAAGCCAAATCACCACAATTTCTGCCATTCCCAACTACACCTTCCTTTATTTTAGCTCCTCTCTGTCTCCGCTCTGCCTTCCCCTTTGCATAATAAACCTCCACCCAATTTGTCATGAAATCCCTCATTTGCTGGATACTCAGAAAGGCAGATTATGCTTATTTTTCATTTGGACAGTGGGAGATGGAGCCAGGTGTTTGGCAGCAGCAGAGTGTTCAGGTGTAACTGTGCCGGTGACGGAACATGACGAGCAGCCGCAGATGAAGGATGAGGCGTGGAGGATTTTGGGAAGCGGGGCACCCACGACCTGCTCCCTCAAGAATACCCCCGCTGATGGAGAGGAGGTAAAACTTTCTTTTCGAATCACTTCTTGCTGGAATCAGCTCCTATTTCTTAATTAGCCAGTTAAAGCCATATTGGAAATACAGCTGTTAATGTGGGATGGATGATTCTGCTTTGCTCATCAAGATGAACTCCTCTGCCTCTTCAGACAATAATGGTCTGATGTATAACAAGTCCATTAGTTGAATATTGGTATAAAAGCTGTTGGGTTCAGGGTTTCGGGAGCGTCGTGTCTGTTAGGAAGCCGTGATTACAGAGCTTGATTACAAACAGTATGTAATGGACCTTCTCTTTCATGTGATCTACTTTGTATTGTGTGTTGCTACAATCAGGTGACCCAGTTCAGCTGCTGAGAGGACTCCTGGCTCTATAAAGGTGTGTGTGTGAGTGAGTGCTTTACCAGGTTCTCCAAACCTTTTTCTGCCATTAATTCAATATACTGAACATTTACTCTTGAATAATTTTGAGGTATACAATGAAAAATACACATTTTATGAAGATTATTATGTGGAATTTTTACACATGCTATTTTTCAATACAACAACAAAGTAATTATAATTGTATTGTGCAAAACACATCAATCCCATGGGCAGGGAGGATTCATAGTCATATAGATTTAATGAGGAAGAATAAGAAACAGTATTTTATCCCTCTGTTTATATGTGAATCCCTTGTACTGTAAATACTGCACAGGAAAGGTGGACTACCCCAGTTACAACAAAAAGTATTATTATAGCTATTCAAATACATTGAATGAGTATTGCTGACAAATGTCGACCTTAAACATTTTCAAGAATGGTGTTTGATATCATGAAAATCAGAAAGCATCTCAGTGCCGAGGCTGGTTTTGTGAAGATATATCAAGTTTGCAGATTTTTGAGGCATCAGAATTCTGATTTAAGTTTCCATATAGTGTAATATTAAAATATAGCGTACTAGGATTTTTGCCTATATTGGATAGGACAGCTTCAGAGAGAGAGGCCGCTGTACATGGGGCACCAGCACCACGCCAGAGAGCCTTTGGCACTTTTACACTAGCTCCGGATGGTTCCAGTTTCTTTATGCCATTATAACATCATACTAGTAAGGCTAATAATGCCATAACCTCAAGCTAATGAAACAGTTTGCTTTTGGATTTGTTTTGGAACGTGACATTAATTTGTGAGTGGCGTTGACATTTAGTTAAACAGAATGTTATTACTGTAGCAAGCAGAATGCTGCTGCAGTAGTAATCGAATGGTAAATGGTCTGTGTTTATATGGCGCTTTTTCTAGTCTTGATGACCACTCAAAGCGCTTTGCATCTTGCCCAAGGACACTTCGGCATGCAGATGGGGAAAACTGAACCCTCGACCTTTTGGTTTGAGGATGACCCCTTTACCTCTCAGCTACAGCTATGTAGTAATCATAAATACAAGATATGAGGTTGTGTCCGTGTTGACTGACCTCTGACAAAGGTAACAAAATCTTAAACCTTCTTTCCTGTTTAGGTTTGAATTAAAGATGCTCTTTTTTTAAGTTTGATGCGTCGTTTAATATGTAGAAACTCATCCTGTGTGAGTGCTAGTTATGCCCACTTGTATAAAACTTATTTTATACCTACTTGAACTTTTGCTTCCAAATGTTTTTCACTTTCATACCATTTAAATATCAAAGCAACATTTTTGGATGCTCAAAAAAATCCTAATCAAATGTTGGTTTCTTGTAATGTACAAATACGTTGTTCCTTTTTAAATGGGAGTCATCTAGGAGCATCTTTATATTTCCTGCCATGTTTGACATCTAAATCCCTGAGTTTGATTTCTCTCGTGCCTGCTAGCTGGCTCATCTTAGCACACAGCCCCATCATGTAGGCCCCCCAAATTGAAATATCCTCTGCTTGAAATATTGACTTTAATATCTCATTTGAAAAATTCATGTAGCATTTTGATGTTAAATCCATACTCAATTTTGCAGGATGTTATAGGAATATGCAGAAAGGGGATAGGAGACATTATTATGTTTTTTCCTGCAGAGAAATTACATTTTATGGTTGTAACACCGACCTCCCCTGTGTTCTTTTCAGTCCACCAGGGAAAAAAGACGGGACCATTAAAGCAAAATGAAAAGAGCTATTGATTGGGCTCTTATGCCTTTTCTATTTGCCTCATTTCCTAAATGCATGATAATAAGGGCTCAGCCAGTGAAACTAACAATACTCCTTAATGAATCAAACTCTAAAGAATTAGCCTAAGTTTGCATAACGATCCACAGATGTTTCCATCAATGGATGACATGCATTTGGTTTATTATTCTGTGGATTCATGTTCCATTTACCAAATACAGGCTCGTCTCCTTTTAGCATTATGATGCAATCAAGACATTATTTGATGATTTCTGTTTTGAGAAGTACGTTGTTTGTTATCAGAGATGTCTGGGGTGACATTTGTAAAAGCTATCATATTAGAATAATGTTAGATTTGATCCATTACAGCTAATAACAGTCAAATAGGGAACAGTAGGTTATAACAAGTCCAGAAAAACATGCTTTTAGCTAATGGAGTTTGGCTTTTAATAGAGTTATGAGCATCATCATCATCACAAAGAGGGAGCGTGAGGAATGGAAAGAGAAACCATGTTCAAATCTACTTTTTCCCAATTCAGGCGAGTGCCTTACTAAATTCAAAAAATGTAAGTGTTTATCCCAGATGATCAAAAAAGGTAGGTCTCTTGTTCTTTCTTATTTTAGTCATTGCTTGCATGCAACTTCCAAGAACAACACATTTCATAAAGACATAAAGGGACATTTTTTGCTCACAATGGGAGCAGTTTTTTGATGAGTGTGCTCATAATGTTTTGGTTGTATAAGCTAAAAATAATACCAATTTGAGAAGTCACTGCAAAATGTAAAGGGCAGAGTAATTTTAACTTGTTTTATTAATTTGCTGCAACTGGAGAGTATGTTCAGTTCAATTCAATTTTATTTGTAAAATGCCAAATCATAATTTACATTATCTCAAGAAACCCAACAGTTCCCACAATGAGCAGCAATTTGGTGACCGGCCAGAAAAAACTCCCTCAATATCATGGAAGAAACCTCTGGCAGAACCAGAGTACAGGAGATTTCACCATCACCATTCAGACTACCGTTTTTTGGGGGCCAAACCAGCCAGTAACAAATATCTTGAACAAGTCAAAAGTATCTCAGTGTCATTTTCAGTTGACACAGAAGCTGTGATAACAGTTATTAGCAGCTGCAAATAACTAACACAAACTGTTCCTTTCAAACAAACATGGTTTTGTTTGAAATGAATAGTTTGTGTTAATTAGAGTAGTCCGTGGCTCTGTCTTTCATGTGTTAGTCCAGACCCAATTCTTGTTGTTTGCTTTTATGTATTTACCCAGCTGTTTGGAGACAGATCTTCGCACCTTAAATGTTTTAGTATGATGAGCTCGGCCGTGTTTGTCCTACTTTGTGTTGCTGCTGAACTCGTCCTGGCCTAAAACAGAAGCATGTCAAATCACCATAAGTCTCCTTATCAGCGATGATTGCTGATACACGGATGCTAGGTAAATTATTCCCCTCTGGACAAATGATAGATATCATGACCAAGCGGCCTATCTGAACATGAAAGCAGAACAAGGTTAGCTCTCAGCCCTCAGTGCTTTGATCCAAAATACACCAACATTGTTAAGTGAGATGTTAATTGTGGCGTCGTTACTCCCTAGAATTGTATCGTCTAATTTGCTTTAGCTGCTTGGGTTTGCGTTACCTCAGGCTACGTATTTGCATAATGAGCGTGAGCCAAATGCACAGAGGTGAGGCTGAGACGGTGAGGCTTCAAATCAATTTTGAAAATGTATTTTTCAGGCATGCACTCTTTCAATATAAAAACGTCAACATTTTCATGGCTTTTATAACCACATGGAAGATTTAAAATAGTCTGAACATGGAGGTGATACCAGTTTTAATTTGTATTAAATGTGTTAAGTGAATGATCAAATTATATGACTGATCTTTGATCAAATACATTAATGCTGGTTTTAAAATCACATTTATAACCAAATTTATAAATAATCTACATCTATGAGTTGAACATGGCTCATAATGTTTCAAACCATCTTGGACCTTGAAGGGCCAACCTGTTAGTAGGGTCAAACATTTTGGACATCCTTACGTCATGACATTTATATACAGTATATATATACATTTGAAAAGGTTAACACTCTCTAATCATAGGTCGACGCCCACCGCAACAAACGTGAGTGGGAATCTGGAAAGCTGTGCTCATTTTCAAATCTATGCTGAAACTAAACCCTTAAACCACCACATTGTCTACCATTTAGAGATGTCCCCCATTCTCCCCTGCCTCTTGATTGTTTCACACACACACACACACACACACACACACACACAGACGCCAATTAATATGCTGAGACAGGCACCTGTGCCGGCAGTTCGAACGGCTCAGGACCACGGTGCTCCTCAGATCCAGTGTAGCCCCGGCCTTCTCTGCACTGGCCGGCAGCCGCCTGTTTCGGCTGTTTTTACTGTGGTCTTGGCCGTCAGGAAACTCCAGTCTTACATCATATCTGTGGAAAAGTGTGTGTGCTGCTACTGGAGTCGTAGCTCACACAATTTCCAGAAAGAGACACTTTACCAGGCTACTTGAGGCTACACTTTAAATGTCGAGTCAGTACGTCGCTGTGTCCAAAGACAAGGTTGTGGTTTATAACTATTCATGGCTAACCCTTCATGTTGGACTTCATTTTCTGTCTTTTTTTCATGGCTTCATGGCCTCTCCATCACCAGTGAAAGTGATGCTCCTTTGTGATGCACTGATCTCTGCATGTGGCACTCGTAGCTTATACTGTAAGCTATAGTGACAAATCCATGGCCACCAGTGTCACCCCTGGTGGGACACCCAGGGGGAGGTCATTCAACTCTGAAGGCTTGTGCGCCTGTGGTGAAGCACACGGTCAATTCTAAGTGAAATTTATCACAGTGCTGGTCTATAAACAACAGTAGTAGTTTTTAGAGAACCAGTGCCAGCTGAAAGGTGGCTTATCGAGGGCCTATTACAGTTATTTGCCTGCTACAGCAGCTTCTTAGCAGGACAGTTTACCCTGCTGCTCTCTTTCGCTGTCTCAGCTTAACTCCATCGTCTATCCGGGGACAGTCACCTGCAGAGGGGCAGATGGTCTCATTTCTCCCACTGGGACTCTCCTTACTCATGTGCAGAAGCGTTGCAGCATTTCACTTTGCAGCATTTTCCTAAGAAATAAGCATAATGTCAATAAAGCTTATCATAGAGTAACAGTGAATTACTAATTCTCTGGTATTTTTTACTTAAATCGTGTGTGCGAACACTACACATTTCAAATAGAAATGGACCAAGAGTTGGACCAATTAGTGGGATTGTTGGCCTACTTTATCAAGCCTGTAGAAAGTAGGTTGTTGGTCATGTTAGCTATTGCAGATGTGTTCCATCCATTATACCAACAGCACGAGTTGAGAGGGCGACTCTCACGCCTCCCTCCCCAAATGCATCGTCCCTCTCGGGACTGAACCCACCTTGTGTGTCTTATCCACCTCCTGTTTCCCAGCTACATAATAGCCCTCTGCTGTTATATCATTTTCTTATATCTTCAATGCTATTGCTCATGTTTTCAGTAGCAAATAATTATGAAGTATTTACTATGTATGTATGTATTAAGTATTATGTTCAGTGTAAAAGATTGCCATTGCTGGAAAAACATGAAACATATTCCACTGCGATCTTACAAATATCAGTCACTAAGAGCAGTTGTATCGGCCCTATATAAGATAACGTGGTTTTTGTGATTGTTTATAGTATTACTAAGTGACTGGTCATTATGTCTTTTCTTTGTCTAATTTGTATATACAATGTAGTAAACCTCTGAGGTTTTTGGTTACTAAATTACTTTTGTGAAAAAGAAATGATCAGTAAAATTCTAATTTAGAGATTGAATAGTTTCCATTACGTATCTGGATGCTTCTAGTAAATATAACATTAAAACTCTTCACACACACACACAAGACTAAATCTAGTTACAGATGGTAGGATGAGGTTGTTTTGATATCTTGGAAAAGTTGACTGTGTCGAAGTTTCATGTAAACATTTCATGACTTAATGTCATGAGACAGTACAGGCTGAGTTTCTGCTCAGGCCAGTTCAGACATTCTGTATTTCAAAACCCAATCGTCTGCTTTTTTGTGTATTTTTGGCTTCTCCTCTTCAGTCCCTGTTGTTATTATTATCTGAAAATATGTAGCCATAAAAAAAGGAAAAACTTATTTTCAGTTAATATGCGTTCACACTCTGCTGTGGCCCTTTTCTGCTGGTAATCGTTAATTACTCACTTTTACAAATGCAAGTCTGCATGCTGATGTATGATATTATTTTCCTGCGTACACAGTGGCCGATTTGCATTGCATGTCCTACATCTCAACACCTCATTAATATTGCATGATCTTGTTAGTGTCTGCTACCTCTTCTTTACCCCTCAACACCCTGGCTGCAGGAGCTGGAGGGGACGTCTGAAAGCCAACTTGCATCTCCCGCTCTCAGCAGACTCTCAGACGTGGGGTAGGCTCATATCCATCCAGGGATTATCTTCCACTGTCTCCTTTCCCAAAAAAATCATTATATGGAGGTGTCAAAAGAAACGAGATTAGTTCTCTCTTCTTTCCTCTCTGCAGTGGAAAATGCATTAAATGTGTGATTCTCACCCAAACAAGCCAAGGTTACAAATGAGTAGGTTCTTGACTGTAAATGGATGAGGATCAACAAACTATTGACAGGAGCAGGAGCGAGTGCAGGTTTCAAGAAGTATTTGAATAAATGATTATCAGTAGCGTTGAGGGCCCCAAACCCCATCACTTGACCCTGCATTACCCTCATCACTCTAGATACAGGCATTTCTTCAACAAATATTTTCAGCCGCTGTGTATCTGCACTGAGCCGGCGTCCATATGTGGAACTGCTCCCTCATTACAGCGTGCAGTCAGGGCAGCAGCATCTATATGCTGTGGTAATGAAGACCCCACAGAGGCCAGGGGAAAAGGCTGCGATGGGTAGAGAGGAAGAAACAGCTGGAGTGCTCAAGTGCTCAGGAAAAAAGGTCAATACTGGAAGTGGAATAATGAAAAGAAGCAATGGTGGAGTTATTAATTGAAAATACGTCGGCACAACTGCACTACTTCCCCATGCTACAAAGAAATGTATTGAAAGAATTGTATATCGCACGATGCCTGTAAGGTCAATTGTGAATTCTCTGAAGATGTGTGCTTATTGTCTGTAAGGGCGACAAGTAAAGGTAAGAAGGAGGCATTAGGTAATCAATGTACAGCTAATAAGCTACCATAGTTTCTACTAGTCAAAGTAAGAGGAATCTGAAAGTTCTACTTTGAATGAAGGTGCAGACTGACGACACTTGGCAGTGATAGTGTGGTAGCTTTAGATCACTGTGCCTCATATTTGATAAATTAGCTTTTTACATTGTACAACATTGTGCCACTAACAGTCAGGATATATTGACCTCATTTTGTCTCTCTGAGTCAACTGAATCAAATACATTTTTATATTTTTACATTTAAAGAATTGTATGTTCAAAAGTGTATCAATCAAATTTGTATTTCTTTGGTGTAATACTTACTAAGATACTAGACATTTAAAGAAGAATGCGTCAGTCGGAAATTTGCATCCTGAGAAACCAGGAAGTTTGATCTAATTCACAAGGGAAACCAAAGCATCTATAATGCTGCAGTTGTGGTTGTGAGAGCACCAAGTGGCTGTATTGTGAGCAACGGGATAAAAGACTTGTGACACATCTCACAGCCATAATTTAGTAAGTGCACATGCAGTGGTTTTGGTGAATATAATTACATGTGATCAATCGAAGAATAAAATCTGGAAAAATAGCAGCACAGTCAAATGTTTTAATATAAATCATTCAACCAAAACTGTTTTTTCAGAGTTGCTCAGAGTTGTTTTGAATCTTAAACCATCAGTAATCTCTTGTCTTCACTGCTTGTGTTCACTACGTGCAGCTCATGACACAAGGGTATTTTCCATCAGCTGTCAAAAGCAAAGTATCTGCTTTGAAAGGACTGACTGCAGTGGGCTGCAAAGGTTCAATTGTTGCAGAGCAGTGGATGCCTTCAGCTTCTTTCTTGATTAAATACTACAATGTTAAACATGTGGTTATCTATTATAATTCAATTGTTTAATTGTCTATTTGTATTTAAATGGCAGGCTAAAATGTTACAGTTTAAGAAAAGTTAATGGGAGTATAGTACTGACGTGGCGACTTACTGGAAAGGTACTTTTTCGGAGTACATAACTAAATTTCTTTGACAACAATATAAAATGATATGCTAATTTAAGAGATCTAAAGGCACTGTGACATTTTGTGGCCATTTATTGGTCATGAGACATCTGTTGTACTTCTGTCTGTCCTGGGAGAGGGACCCTCACTTGTCTCTTTTTGCTTTGTCATTTTTGCTCACACTAGTACCGGGTTAAAGACACAGGCACTCTGTACAAATTGTAAAGCCCAATTAGACAAATTGTGATTTGTGAATGTGGACTATACAAACATAATTTGATCGACTGATTGACTATTTTTCATCTAGGTATCTGGTACATAGTTAGATGAGGTTATCTCAGCATAACTTCAAGGTTTTTCAACCAATGGAAAAAATAGTCGCAAATGGGCACTTCAACAAACAGTATGTAAACAAGATTGGTAGAGCGCATACTTCTGCCAAGGCCCAACACTCCTCTTAAATTCACTCAAGCTGCACCAAATCGTTCAGACTCATAGATATCAGGCCTCTAAACATACCTGATTTTCATCAAGATCCATGAATTATTTACTGGGAAAACTGTGAAAATGTAGCAAAACGGCCTATCTGGCAAAGTGAAAGTGAAAAGAATTTCTGGATCCACCCTCTGATCTGGAGACACACCAATGTTCTTCATACCACATCCTTCCAGTCCAGGAGTATTTGCGTAATCTTGCTAACTAACAAACAAACAAACCAACAAAACCGGACAGGGGTAAAAACACAACATCCTTGGTGGATGAAATTAAAGAAGCCTACAGACACAGCGACAATTGTGTCAGTCTGAATCTTGCAAATCTATTTGCATGGCACTTGGTGATATTCCGTGCCAGGTTTGAAAGAGGCCAATTCTACTGACGTATGACTGAAACCTTAGCAGCGCACACAATTGACTGTTTTTCAAGGTGTGTTTGGATTCAGACAGGGCATCTCTGATGCTTCTGGACAGTGACGGACACAGGCCATCTGCATGCTGAGGTTTCCCTGCAGCAGGAAGAACAAAGGCCTTTTGTTTTATATTGAAGAAGTGTTCATCAGAAAAGATGTTTTCAATGGGTGAGGGTGTGAAATGTGAGACTGCCTCCATTAGCTGCTGGTAACAACAAACGTAGGTGTGTGCAGACATGTTTAAAATAACTCTGATAGTCGAGGTTAGCAATCAGATCTGTCTCAGATAATGTTTTAAAAATGGCTCTGGAAGCACAAAGCTCCTGTTTTAACTGTGAGTGCATGATTTACATGATATAGTAAATCGACTCAAGGACAGCACACTAAACGAGGCGTTACCTTCTCCAACAGTGTGTTTAAATGTGGGGGGAGATTTCTGAGAAGTCTTTGGAGATTGAATTTTGTTAATTGCCATCATCCATCAAGCATAACGTTCATAAATGGAATAGCCATTGGACATTTAAGATAATGCTGGACCAGTATGATGGATCACGGTGTTGGTGGTCGTGTTCAATCTGGTTAATGTCTGAGATAATAATTGAGCTTTAATCTGCCTTATTTTGTATATTCGAAATTGCCACTTCTCCTTGAGGCAAGTTGTTCTTGTGGTCCTCAACTAATTATTAAAAAAATGTATGGCACACATAATATAACTACTATAATACATTGTCCATACTTAGTTATTTATTGTAACAATTACACTTTCATATTTTAGAGGGCAGGATTATAAAGGTATATTTACTTTTTAAATTATGCTCTCACAAATCAGGGTTTGGTATTTATCTTATATAAATATAACATATAGAGTATCTGACAATTATTAATAATTGATGGAAACCCATACAAATGCATTATGGATCAATGGATCTGCTGTTAGTAATAGTAAGTAGTAAGTAGAACATCCACTCCACCTAAGGCCTACTTAGGTAATTAAGATTAGCTCCTCACCAGCTACAACATTAATATGCTGCTTAAACAAACCGTACGAGCCAGTATTTGTACTTCATAGTTTAAGAAGAAAGTATTGAAAATGTAGTATTCTTTCTTTTCCAGCTATAGTTGCGAGTTACTTTCCAGAATCAGATTAAAATTTTAGAAGCACAAAAAATACAATGCTAATTGCTGGACAGTAATACCATTAACTATACACATAGTTAGTATTGTAGTATATGTTGTATGCAGTGTTGTTGAAAAAGTGCTTTGTGTAGACATCATGTGTTTAAAAGTAGACAATAGTGTTCTTGGTACTCTCCTGTACTAACAAGATATGAACAACAATGGAGGTGAGAATGATAAAGTGGAGAGGATCAGTACTTGTAAAACATGAACTACTTACTTATGCCTGTGTTGGGCCCTGCTGCCTCCACTCCTCAGTACTTTTGAGTTGTGTGGTAAAAGTCATGTAATTGCCCAAAACTAACAGCTTCTTGGCTTCAAAGACATTCTACAACAACAAGTTCACTAACTGTCTCATTTAATCATCAGAGACATTGTTTGTTTGTGTGTGTGGAGAAAATAATTTTGTTATTTCACAGTCTGGTCTCAACATGGTTGTGACTAGATTATGTCGACATTGTCTGACCAAAAACTAAGGTTAAACAGTGGCCACTCATTATGATGCCATGATGCCAGCTAACTTAATATTATACTTATTAATTTCATCATCCAATGTCAGACTGATAAACTGAAATTAAAGTGTAAATACCTTTCTTTCATTTCAGTTTGTATAAACAGTTAAATTCCCCCAAATGCACCAGAACAGTTCCTGAGTTGACTTTGACTCTGTTTATCATCTGTCTTCAAGGTCAATAATAAAGTTACCACCACTGAGGGGCCCTTAGGCAAGGCATTTAACCCCCTCCTGCTCTGCCTAATGACCAACATCTCACACTGTAGATGTTTAAAATGTAATTATGGCCTGTTAATCCTGTGTAGTACAATATATTCCATATAACATTTAGATTTTCCTCCTTTTCTACAGATGGTTGTACATGGCAGCTGGTGTGAAAATGTTGCATAATTGAGGGTTGAATAAAGCTTTTAAAAAATAAATAAAAATAAGGTTTATACAATGTAGACAGGAATTTTGATGTGTTTGTGAAACAAACGTGTGACATGAAGTAAAACAGAGTTTAGTTTTACAATATCAAAGAACTGGATTTGTTGCATCTGCTATTTGTAAATCCAGATATATGAAGTTTTTCTTGTATGGCACATTATTTATTAAACAATTCTGTACCACTCAAAGAATGTGTTAGCTAGTAAATACTCTACTAATGATAAAATCCACTCTGTAACCTTCACTGCAAAACCTTTAAAGGGGACATAGCATGCCCATTTTACCACAAGTTGATATGGTTCCTTGGGGTCTTAATGAAATGTCTGTAACATACTTTGGTCAAAATACCACAAGGATCATATAAAACAGCTCCCTTTTTTCCTGTATAAAACAGCCCTCCACAGAGTGACCTGTTTTGAGTGCCTGTTCCTTTAAATGCTAATGAGCCAGCTCCCCCTCCCCTCTCCCCCATGATTTTAAACGATATAAATTACATATTTTATATGATATAAATTATCAAATATGCATCCCATACTTTGTATTCCCCTTCTGTTGTCCTGGAGTTTTAATTTTCCCAATCACATAATTAAATGTCCCCCTCTGCCCATCCACTACAAGCACACAAGCAGACAGACAGAGAGAGAAAGAGAGGGGGGGGGGCTATGAAGACCATCATTTACCCCCGAACCCCGACATTCAACGGGTACAACAACAAGCGGAGAAAGCAGAATCGCGGGCTGACCAGCGCGAAGGTGAAAGGGAAACGGGGAGCTTCCGCGCGTCCAGTGTAAACCCGGTGTAACGAGTGTGGGGGGGCAGGGGGGATGAGGTGGGGGTGGGCCAAGGCCATGTAGGGAGACTTCCAGTGTATTGTGACGACACAATACACAGGAAGCTCATTCCAGTCACTCAAGCATGACGTTTCTGACTTAGAGGAACCATAACAAAACGCGCGAGTGTTTTTTTCCCAGAGTTTTTGGGTTGGTAGACATGCCAGATACCCACATTAACGTGTAGAAGCACTAACAAAGTGGAATTTTCATGATATGTCCCCTTTAAAAAAGCATTTTGTTTTATCTGCACGATTACTGCATGTGCTTGTATATTCACGTCATGTTAGTAGTATTCATACAGTGTAATGTTAGAGGTGAATTGATTGAATGAATTGATCATGCTAACATCTCTGGTGTTTAGTAATTTCTCAAAGCATTGTTGGTAGAAGGTTTTGAAATCTGAGGCACGTTGTGTTATTTTAAATGCATATGGAATGTCATATATACTCATAAGGGCTTGACATAGGGAGGGAGGGGCCACCACAAAAGATTATGCATAGGGCCCTGAAAAAGCTAGGAACGGCCCTGGAGAGGATGCATCAGTGGTGTGTTGTAATGAACTAAGGAAAGTGTTTTTTTTTTATTTGTGCATTTTATCTATTTTAAGATACAAAACCAAAAAAAATCACAAAAATAGTCCATTCATATTTGTTGCATATTGGTGATTGGAATAAGAGCGCAGTATTTTTGTGGTATTGTTTATTCTGAGATTTGTTACTTATACAAAGGAATAGGATCTGCTATTTCTCTCTTTCTACAGTATCTGCATTTAGAATAGTTGGTTAAATGATACTAAGATTTAAAAATGAATCCGAATGACCAGTAATCAGATCATAATGCACATTGTTTATTTGATGCGTCTTTGTCTTTATGTTGATATTTGATTCATATTGTAACACAATCTATCAAAGCTCACAGTGGACTTTCAACTAGTTTCACCTGGACTCTGACTTTCTAATAGATTTTTTTTGCGAGGCTCATGGTACAGTGTAAGTGGTGGGGGCTCACAGGTTACATAATACACACACCACCATCCGGCTCTCAAGTGTCAATGTCAATAAATGACAAGCAGGTGGAGCTGTGAGCAAAGTTAAGCTCAGACAAACTCCATTAGCATTACATTTTATTTATTTCTTTCCAAAGAGACAGACATTTGTTGTTGCTTTCTTCCTGAGCAGGTTCCTCACAGATATGCAGAGCTTATTACTGTGCGGCCTACTTCAACACAGCTAAGTGTGTGTAACATCAAGATCTTGCCTCTGCACTTACTCCATATCTGGCATAACTAGAGGCTAGCAGTCTCATTTTAATTGATGTTACTTCCACATCTCTGCTTCTTCCTGTGTATTCTGACATTACTGCTGGTTGGTGCTGTAAGTGACAGTGTGGAGAGGCGCTTCTAATCTGGAGGTGGCAAATAATCAGAATAATTTGGGTGCTCTTTGTGTGTCTCTGTGTGACTGTATATATATATATATATATATATATATATATATATATATATATATATATATATATGTGTGTGTGTGTTTGTGTGGGGTGATGGCCTGTATGTACCACTTGTCATTTTTTCAATTACTCGAGCTGTGGTTAAATGTTCATTTTCAGCAGTCAGCCCGGAGCGAAAACTACTGAGCCCCATTAGGTTTTACCCACAGCCTCACACTCATTAGTTTTCTCCGGTCAGACGAAAGTGAGGGAGAAGCTGGGCCGGCCTCTCTAAAGAGGTCAGGGTGGAGTCTAGTGCTCTGTACAGCTGTAGTAGAGATTGTTGAGGAGTTTGCAGCCAGTGTCTTACAATAGGAAGATCGCTGTGAAGACTTGGGTGACCTTTTAAGACAAATCAGCGCAAAGTCCTAATTGACCTTATCTCTTCCTCCCTTTCTGCCTTTCTCTCACACGTGTAGGGAACCACTGACCTATGAGGGAAGTTGATAAAGTATGATGACGTTTACATCCCGATTCCAGGAAAACTATTAGATATGTACATCCTCCCCACTGCTAATATAGGTACAGGGGCTTTTCTCTCGCTCTTGCATCTAGCGTGATGCTTTCAGAGCAGTACAGGCCTCATTAACCAACGTCCTCTGTCTCCATTGACCTGAGGGATCCTGTCTTGATTTTGTGCCGCTACGGCTCTGCCAGCTAAATGGAGGTTACTGCGAGATGGCATCCATTATTGAGGTATTCAATTCAAATGTCACCGGTTTCCACTTGGCGCTGTTTTCTCTCCCCTAATGTTTGCTCGGGGCATGGGGGAGGGAGGGAGGGGGAGGGACACCAGTTTTTGTGCCTTGTTGTCTCAGCACTGGGGAGGAGGGGGTTGTTTTAGCAGACATTAGCGGGGACGGATGCAAGGTGACACCGTTGTAAGTCTCACCACTTCACCTTGCACTCTGACACGTGGACGTTCGCTGGCACTCTCTGCATGGTTAGTATCCTCCCGAGCACAAGCCTCTAAAACAAGGCTGATTGTAACTATTCATCATCCAGACTCCACTTAATTGGACCAAAAGTAGATTGTAGGAGGGGGGGGGGCACAAGCCTCTCAGGTGGGTGTGGACAGAATACAGTTCAGACAAGAGCTGAAAATACTTGAGGTGCTCACATGGAATAAACCCACTCCCACTCTAAGTGCAGGTTACTTATTTGGCCACTACAGACTGAGCTCTCATTACCCAGTTACCCCCCTGTCACTGTAATTCAGTCCTATCATCCCTCAACCCAGTTGAAATTAACAGGTAATTTGTAAATGTCACTTTAGGTTAGACACCTCATTTTCTTCCTTTTCCAACAATCCAGCTCCCACCAGCTAATTTTTCTTGTCTTTTGAATAAGATTTTCATTCACAAATAGAGTTATGGTCCACTAAATAAATGAGAGTAATTAATGAGTGGCGAAAAAATGTGACTCACCGTAACCTATTAGAGTCAATCAATGACCCAATAACCAGGATTCCTTTAGTTGTCACAATGTCGTGTGTCTGCTGAAACTCTTAAGATGTTCATTTGAGAAGTGAAATGATTCGTAATGAGATGGTAAAAGTACCATGTGAGCTGATGAATTTCTTTTCTGCATGCAAACACCCACCCACACAAACACTCTCCCAGATCATTTACGAAGTCAGGCACACAGACACACAGGTTTCACCTAAAGGGAACAGTATTGTAGATCTCTCCTACATTTACACTCACTCTGTTGTCTCAGACTGTCAAAGGGCAGCTCAACACTTTGTAATAGTCAAGGCACGTTTAGCACATTTCATACATACATATAATTCAATATGCTTTACATTACGTAATCAAAACATTCAACAATGAGACACAGCATAAAACATTATAATGCAAATTGATTTGTTAGAAACTGTGTTGAAATAAATTAAAAAGGGGAAAAAAAATGAAAAAATAATGTGCTTAACTAGTTTTTGCTGGTAGCAATCATTTTGTGTACTCTCTGCTGGTTGCTTGGCAACTGCTCAGAGCAGCAACTAGGTGATAAACATAATGGAGCACTTAGAAGCTAAAGACAGATATTTGTCTCACGCCGTAGGTGGAGACCAAAGCAGAGCTAAAAGGAGATTTTGTCTGATCACCAGTCAGAAAGGTGGCAAACAAGTTCAACATCATTTACTGGTGTAGTGTGCTTGGCTTGTTTTTGCTCCACCCAAGTCGTCAAAAACAATAGCACTCAGTCAAGGTTGAATAAATTTGACCACTAGTTTTATAAACAGCCAGTGTAGTGGTTGTAAAGCTGTAGCTAGCTAACAAGTTCTCTGGAGCTGTATATCAATGCATCTTTTCATCCCAGATAAACTGGCTGCAACAGTTTGATCCTTCCGATCCAACTTATCCAAGGATTCATGGCACTTCGATGACGAACCGTCTTTGCCACCGACGAGACGTCCAGTGCTTGAGTATAATGTTTCAACTCAACCATACAGCTAATGGTATGGATGTTAAAAAACCAAGGGGCATTAAAACTTTCTTGTCGTGTCCAACTTCAGCTTTGTTGCTAGGCAACAGCAATTAGGACAAGACAAGCTTATGATGCCGATCACGGAAACCCTCTATAGACCAGACCGTCTCCTCTCTGTCTATTGGGCTCATGAAGACCGCCTCCTTCTTTGGTTGCTTGGGCCACGTCCTCATAAATAAAACCTTCTGAGGACTTGCAGGTGACACTAGGCTAAATAAATAAACTAGATTTTGCAAAGATTGTAGTTATGTACATTTATACCTTATATAGACTCTTTATTTCAGTCTAATAAGTTATTAGATTATTAAAGAGGATGAGCACATTGAGCATATTTTTAGATGAAATGCATTTTTTCACAGAATCCTCTGCAGAAACATCACTGGATGGTTTCTGGTTTGATTTATGTGTGTGGGATTGTGTTTTTATTGTGTATCCAAGCAGAGATCATAATAGTAAGTCTCTGTTCAAATATGTGGTGGCATTTAGGCCTCATGATATTGACCAAATCAGATGCTACCACCATGGTACTATTAGTGTGACAATGTTTTTAGGACTGCTATTGGTGCTCTCCTGAGATATGAAAGGTTTTGGTAATGATAATGAGCAATGCTGAGATGATGACTGAGAAGGCAGATGGATTCATGTTTCATTTCACTCAGCTAGAGGAGTCTAATAAGGAAAATTGTTCCATTAGCTGCAATGCAGCTGATAGGACCAGAAAAACATTTAGGCATCATCACAAAATTGCCAAAATCCCAGATAATATCAACTCTCATTTGATGATATCGTAAGATATTGATGCATCGTCCAGCTCCAGGTGGCACAAGCGCAACAGTTTTTTTTAGCAATAACTCAAAACAGATAAAGTATCATTGGCTTTCATACATAATGTATTAGTTATCAAGGGAGCAAAATGTTTGAGGGAATTTGCATAAAGAAGCATGCTAACCAAGAATAAATGAGAATTATGTCAGTTTATCTCTCCACGTTTTCAGCTTTTGGACTTCAAATGCATTTCTCATATAGATGTCTCTGAGCTGTTACTTGACCATCACTCAAAATAGCATTCAAGCTAAATCCCAATCAGTCAGTGCACCGGCTAAGTGGAATTCAAGACTGATTTCACCATGTGATACTCATGTGTCTCCAGCCTAAAAGCCTCTGTGTGATTGATAAACACAAGAATTGAGGAGACATTTAGACTGGGAGAAGGCTTCTCTCATTAAAAATATGGTGTTCGTAATGAAGAGGAAATAGAATTAGCACTGAGAAGGATGAAGGGGAGCAAATTGCTGTAAATATTGTAAAGACTGATTGGCAACCTCCTCCTCCAGCCACAGCAGAAAGTCATTATGTGGGTTTTGGATATAGGTTCCCCATGACCGCATATTTATTATCTATCTAAATAGAATCACTTACCTCTGATGCTGCCTCTGATAGCCAGTCACCACAAGTATCAGTTCCCCCGGTGCCTCTGCCGGCAATTTTACATAAGGCCAAATGATTATGCGTGCAACCAGACAGAATTGCATTTTGCTGTTAACTTGATTCTTGTTTTCCTATGAGAAATAAGCGTTTGTGGGGGGATTTCTTTCCGTTTAAGCGTGTAAATTCAACTCTGTTTGACATGCTCTGTGGTGGAAAATGAGGTCATTGGTAGAAAGTCACAACACTTTTTAAAAAGAAAATGCCTCCTTGTATTACCATGACTGCGATGTGGCTATAATCTTCCTCTATGATCCCATATCTTTATTCACTGCACCCAGTATGGTGCACTTCAGCTGTATTTTCATTTCTTCCCGTGCAGCCATCGTTCAGGCATTAAGAGTTATGGCAATAAATATATGTATTACAACTGGGGATGCGGCACAATGCCTATTCATGAAGGCAACATATGCAGTGCTTAAAAGCATGTATGCACATAGGTATTGGCCCATTTGTCAAGCCAGGAGAGCTAATTATCTCATGCCGTGCGATATTGTTTTCAAGCCATGCATTTCATTTTGCAACATTAAAACATACGTGGCGCAGGCAGCAGAAATGGTTTCCATGAGCATGAATGCATTAGAAAATTTTGGGAAGGGATGTTGTATTAGAACTCCACAGGGATATCAGCATGCTGCACCTCTTTTGGTTTGTCATTCATCTTCTTCCGTGAGGTTGGAGAAAAAAACAGTGGGTAGTGACGCCCTCAGCCAACTTGGCAGGTTAATGAAGGTAATTTGATTTCATACATAATGGCTGCCCATGCCACGCAGGGCTTAATTGCACTCTGTGTCTTGGCGTTATTTCGCGGTAGCAGCCGAGGCCATGTATTTCCTGAAGGTTGTGCAGAGGCAAACAAGTTCCTGATTCAAGTGAGATGGAGCCGATAGCTCTGTTTCATCTACTAATAGTTTATCTTATTTCCCAGGCAGCTGTGAGCTCTGCTGTCACAGTGTGGCGGCGGTGGCTCGGTTTTAGTGAATCGAGCGAGTTCATTACCACATTGCAAACAAACACCGTGGTAGACCGTACAGTCCTGGGATGACTCTAAAGGAACATGTGGCTGTTAACACTGTCATATTTGTTAAACCTTAATTTGATATTATCCATGTGGTATCACATTTTGTGTGACTTTGCCGTTTGTGTGTGGAGCGTTCAGTCGTCTCAGCCTGTGCTTCAGAACGTTTTAACTTGATAAAAGTGAATCCAATATGATTTTTAAAATCATATACCTTGACGATTTTTCTTCTGTGTACATCATGTGGCAAGGTTTTTATATTTGGGAGGCGCTGTTCAGAATGTGCCATTGAGAAATGCTGTTAGTACCTGATTGTTTTTGCTTTTCTTTAATTCGTTTACATTCCAAGCTCCTTACTTGCTGTAGTGTTAACTAAACATTGTGTCGACATGGTAACCCGAATTGGTCAATATAAGAATAATTAACAAGATACTATAAAATAAGTAGTCTCTTCAATAAATACACTAAAATATATGATACAACTGTTAAAATGTTAAATAACACTTTAGTACTGAGCTCATTATTATTAAACATGTATGTAAATCTTTTTTTCACAAATATTTTATTCCAGGACTTATTTACTGGGTAAAGACAACATGCTTGTAAAATTGATATTTTTGGCAACTGGCTATTATAAGGTTTCGTTAAAAAAAAACTATCCCAACAAAACTATACTTTTCACCATAATCAAATGAATACACCATCCTAATATTCATTAGATTTTCTTTCCCCCTCCACCCTATTATTGGATCCTAATCAGCACCGAGGTTCAAGCTATTTTCCTAAGACCTCTTCATTTGATCATTATCTACAAAGCCGTTGTAGATATTATAGGCCATATTCCTTTACTCTGCTATACAATCTAAATGGATCTTGTTTCAAAGCCTCAAGGACAATCTGTGATGAACTCGGCTAGATTGCACTTTCCTGCCTATCTTTATCTACAGGGACGTCTGTAAACATCATAATGCAAAGATAAAAAATAATGTTGTGTTCCAATAAACACAAGTTACGAATAAAACTGAAGTTGTTCATAGCAAAGAAATTCAAAATATATAAATATATCACGGAGACCTCAAAGATCAGAACTGTTGTCTTAGTGATTACTTTTATATTTGTCATTGGAAGAAGTCCTGTCTCATTCAGTTTTTGCATTGTCACCTCTTCACTGGTTTACATGAGCAGCCTTGTTAGTTTGTTCTTCAAGCATCTCTCCCACTGGTCAAAAACCCACTAACACCCACTCACATCCGACTTCTGTCTGCAGTGGGAATGGATACGATCGGCATTTACTCCGGGGTGAAATGACTCTGCAGCAGACACAGGTTTTAATTGGCTCTGATCGGCAGTGATGGAAACAAGACACCTGGGTGAACACACTAATTTGGTAAGACAGCGAGGTGAGAGAGCTCCTCAGTTTTTGATACACTCGTGGCGTCGAACATGATGCGCCAGGGATAACAAAACAAAAATGCACACTCCTCGACTGGCAATGGGAAAGAATTGCCTTTTCATTTCAAAAACCTGCGTCGACTTGCTATTTTTTGTGTTTAAGATGTATAAGAGAACTCAATTATCTGGAAAGACGTCAAATGTCCTACTATTCTAGGTTGTCACTAGTCCATCCATGGCCGTCAATAAACAGTGCTATGAAACTGTACAGCCACGGAATGCTACAAAACATTTGAATGATATGGAAAGTTATAGAGCAGAGTCTCTGACATATTTTAGCCGGTGTTTTGCTTGGAGTTAAAACGAGAATTTGAAGCTGTCGTAATGATAATGGCTGATTAATCAGTCAAGTACTATTATGGCTACTGAGGAACGACATTAGAGCTTCCCCTTGTTTCATTCTAACCATTGTGCAATATAGATACAGCTGCAGACCTCATTGAAGGATACTTCTCACTGATTTATTTGTGGTGACCCACCACAATATCAACTATGACCGCCACATATAGATTTTTTTCTTTCTTTTACTTTTATCATTTGAAATAAGTAAAATACTTATTTGATTGTAGAAGTGTACAACACATGGATTGGCTGAGCCCCTCCTTGCCCAGCTCTCTCTCCCACATACATCAACAGTCATAGTCGGACTGACTAAAAATAATAAGTATTTGTTTTTTGCAAACAGAAATGACGTAGCCCACGTGTTTGTTAACAGCGGGGAAGTGAGATCGTATCATAAGTGGGCCCAATATGTATTTTTCACAATGGTGCTGTCAGTGTTCAATTGTATGACTATGGACCAACATTTGCTGGAGCTTTTACAGACTGTTGTGAAATAGTTTAAAGAGTCCTCAGAGAGATTTCAAAGTGCTGCTGTTGTTTTGGATTAACACTGAGGCGATGATGTTTGCAGGAGCAGAGCTGCTGCTAAATGAACATTTGTTCAACAAGTAAACAAGAGTTTAGAGCCAAAGCTGCTCATATGTACAAACCCATGTGACCTTCGACCCCCATCAGCCAGGCTCAAAACCACCACGCTGACAGTTTGCACTGGCTCGTCTCATTGTCTGCTTAGTGCATAACATTGTTCAGCGCATGCCAGGTATGGAATAGAAAGCCCCTTGACTCAGAGCTCAGTGGATAAACACAACACTGCTGAAGATGATCATGATATCAAGCTAAAAGCCTGGATCCTCCTCACCTCACTGCCTTCCTTTACTAGTGGCTGAACAACTGGCAATAACAATCCCCCACTTTGTATGTGTGTGTGTGTGTGTGTGTGTGTGTGTGCCAGGCCCGACATCAAACCTTATTTTCTTTCTCGCACACTTGTTTTATTTGGGTTTTGGCAGGTGTGAATTTATATTAACTATATTTCGACCAAACCTACACAGAGCAAAAATATCCTACTAAACTTACAATTCTACATTTCAGTTCCTCGACATCAAGGCTCTGGCAGTAAAAAAAAAGAAGAGTAAATCTTATTTTCAGCTTCTCTACTGCAGGTTGAGGGTCATGGTAGAAGGAACATGTAACAGAGCAGTCAAAAGGATTTTCAGAGAAGACTTTAACACAAAGTATCTCTTTTTAAACCCATAGTAATACATCTTATAGAACACATTTAAGGGTAGGGTTGGTCATTTGTTCATCTTCACATACAGATAACCATCAATAAGTAAAGGAAATAACCCTGTGTCTGTGGCACTCACAGGACAGTAATAAACACAAACCATAATTTCATTTGGATCAAATGAAATGATGTAGCCTGCTCTTGCTAGCTTCTCCAGGATTACCAACCCTGGCTTTAGGTCAATAAAACAAGCAGAAGTACTATGACAACTATGAAGTATTATAACTATGAACCAAATTTACCTTTTCAACATCTGGTGATGTTAAAATGATTAGAGTGGCAAGCAGAAAATAGCAAGTGTTTGATAAATGTGATTAAAAAAAACAACGAAACTTGACAGAGGCTTTGTAATGGGCAGCAGCAGCTTTCACACTGGTATTATCTCCTGTTTTCTGCAGCCAAGTGAAGTTGAAGTGGGAGTGTTGAGTGGGTTGTTGGAATCAACATTCTTCTTTTTAGTTGAATATCAACAACCTGAATGTACACGGCCTGAAAGAAAGGGCTCCACGGTATAATAATAATAATAATATTAATCACCTTGAACATTTCATTTTCTTTTTTTAATGAAAATAGTTTATGTCCCTTGCAGATTTATTTTCTGGGAATATTTCAGGCACATGTTGGACTCCTGAATCTTGTTTGAAGAGGGAATATTACTATGAAATATGCAACAAAGTGCTTATGCTTATTCTTATCCTATGCATTAGTTTATCAATTGTTTTTTTTGTATGTGTCTGTATAGTGGGCAATGTTTGTGTTTAGTATTTTCCAATCATTCTTCCTGAATCTGAATTTGAATCCTTTGCTCTCTGACTGGGTAATCACGTCAGACTGACTGTTTTTCAAATATAGAAACTTTCCTTTTATAAGGTCAACATTCATGGTCGTTTGCCTCCATAATCTACCATAAAGCCAAAGTCCACTTCTGAAAATGGCTGATTAAGATTTTGATCAATCTTGTGCTTTCGGTGAGACAGACTTAGGAAATGCCATCAGAAAATTGCATTTCCAAATGACATTAGGCGGCCGGTTGACCATCCAATTCCATGTGTTTTTATTGAGATGTTAAGATCTGATATCATTTGGGTCAGAAAACTGGCTTTTTTTCTCTAAGTGGGGCAATTAAATTTCCTTGATGGTCTCTGAGAGCACTTAGCTTAAGAGAATACACTTCTAAATCAAAAAGCTTTCAATCATCTAAAATCATATTTGGGAGAAATCTGCCCCCGAGTGTAGTGTCAGATGCAATGCTGTTGAGGATGTGACAGACTCGTGCTGAGACAGGCCATGTTGGGAAAGGTTATTGTGCATGTCTCTGTGAGCGGTGCATTGGCTGCGACATGTTGTTTGACGCAGTTACTGTGTGACTTCATATCAACGAGAGAGGACTGAGCCAGACTAAGACAGAATGTATCACAGGACACAAATAGGAAGAAAAAAGATTGTGGGATGCTGATTTTATCACATTTTTTGTTTCCCTCACACTGGGATACATTTTGACAGTTGATACATTACATTAACAATGAATATGTGGAAGATTTAAACAATAATCCAATCAACAAATGAGATTGAATTGGCTCTAAAACATGTTACGGTCACAAGCTCTGCCATGTATGGATAAAGTAGAGGCCATACAGATTTATATTTCTGACAACCATATACAGATTCTTCTCTTAACGTTGCAGGATTTGACCAATCACTGTGAACATCCCCACTTTTTGAAAGAGTCGTTTGAATGATTACAATAGAAGAACTAACAGCTAACATAGGAGTTCAAAGTTATGATTTACTGTTTGCCGTTTTGAACTAGTTCCGCCAATTTATTTTGATCTGCTCCAAAATCCAATGGGTCTTTCCTTAGGTCATGATCCCACTCGCCACAAAATGTCTGTACTTTTTGAGTTATTCTGCTGAGACACAATCAAGCACTGTATTATACCTAGTGCAAAACATGTATGGTTAATATACTTACTATAAGATCTCACAATAAGCTTTTTTAAACCAATCTAGTTGTGCGCCTAAGGTGACATGGGAAAAGAATAAATAAACAAAGGTTTCTGGTGCTCACCAAAGTTTCTGGTTGTAGTCTGACCAGGAGGAGACCATTTATGTCTGTATCGATATGGGTGACTCTACACTGTGCAGCTGTGCAGCTGTGATGCTTTTGGATATTTTTGCAGTATGTGTTTTCAGCACTTTGCAGACGGTCCCTTTCCGCTCATCTCGCTGCCTACTGTGCATAAAGACCAATCGTTTTCCTCCTGATCCGATTTCTGCTCGTTTGATGAAAATAGAGCTGTAGCTGGTTGTGTACATTCATCTGATTGGAAGGAGGGTTCGCTTGTGTTTTAAGGACGTTTTGTTTATATGTTATTAATCCGTAAAGTCTGAATCTGTGAATATCTTTCCAACTTCAGTCGACTATACCTGTACTGTCGACTTAGAAACATAGCGAACTGAAATGCGGTGCGCACACAATACTTTCTGGTGCGTACTAGAAACTTAGATTTTAGTTTAGTTTAGTTTATTTTAGTTTTTGTCTTTGCTCTGCTTCAAACCGATTTCCCCCAGTGGGACAATATGACATAGTACGCGCATTCGTTTTCATTTTTAAACAGCATCTTTCCATAAAAACAATATTCAGGGTTTTTTAGCTATGTACCAAATATTATCTGTCTCCATACTAACACACCTGAAACAGTTAATACTAACACTACTGCTAATGATAATGTTAATGATAATTATAATAATAAACTTTATTTGTATAGCACATTTGATACAAGATAGATCAAATAAAAACATGTTTATATAAATAAAAATATGTATCATATAAAAGAGCAGATTTTAAGTAACACAAACAATCTGGTGGAACTGTTACTACAGGCAGCAGTTTGGATCAAATGATGTAAACCTATAGGCCACCCATTCAGGCCTGATTCATATTTCTTTGTATCCCAGATATTCAAATCTGAATCTCACATCTGGCTCTTCATGTTTGAATTTAAGGTCATTTACAGACTTTTTTATACTTGACTTTTTAGTTAAACTTACTGAATCTGAGTAATTTGTATCCTGGGAACTGAATCTGTGAACTGCTTTTAAAGTTCAGTATATCTCTATATATAGATATATATTTTGACAAAAATAGTTCAGTGCTATGAATGCAGTGTTATTTGAATTTCAACATTAAGATAAAATTTCAAAATAAGGTTTTCAGGTTCTTACTTTCTATAGTTCTGTCAGTATAAAAAAAATATTATCTTTTTGTGACAACATTATAAATTATATTAAATGAACGTAGGATATAAAAAGCTTTAGTTAGTGAAGGTGAGAAAAGGCAGAGAGGCCATCTGGCAAGTCTGGAATTAATGACTTCATTCCCTAACTACCTGTTCACTGGTTTACCATTCTGCTCTATTTTACGACAGCTAATTAGGCAGGTTTTATAACCAGGTTTACTTAACTCTGTCATGCAAGGATAAATTACCATTTTGCACTTCTCACTTAATCATTCTAATTACCCCAGGCAATCTATCAGGCTGTCTTCAGGGTATGAATAATTGGAAAGATTATTAGATGAGAGTCTACGCTGTATATATCAGGATATGCAGCGTTTATGTCAGAATTTGTTCACGCTAAAGTTTGAGGAGAATCTGATGGGAATTTAGAATATGAATTTTCTACAACATATTAAAATACAATCCTTCATATAGTCGGATGTGTAACCATTTCGCAGTTCTTCGCAGGGATCATCAGCGATAGACAGAAGGCTCGCTGAAATGGAGGTTTACACATTTTAATGCTTGTGTGCATTGGGAATGGGTTTGGGAGGAGCCGGCTCTTTGCTGACTTTGTCCTGACATTCATTCCCACACTATATCAGCAGCGAGAGAGGGATGCACCAGGCGCCCCCTCCACACAGATCAAAGAGGGGTGTGCCATGCTGCTGTGGGCTTACTTGAGAGACTACCGACATGAAAATACCACATCCCAGTCCTCGGTGGGGGGCCGGTCTGTAATTGTGTCTTGTCAGACCTCCAAAGTCCCTCTCACAGCTTCCTACCTGACATTTTCCTCCAATGAATTTATTTTACATTGTTTGGTATTTTGGCAGTGGTGCCACTTGTGACCAGATTCAGCTCTTTTCTCCAGCCGAGTGTACTGCGAGCCGGTGATACGAGTGTGTGGAAATTGCATTGCACTTTTTTTGCGAAAAGAAAATGTTAACCCCATCAGGAAAAGGTCACAACGAGCAACTGATGAACGGCCGGATGCATCAGTGTTGTAGGAGTTTATAATTCATCTGGTTACAGGGAAACATTTAGCGAGAAGAGGACCTGCATGGAATTCTGAGTATGATAGAGAACCGGCATATCGGTGATCCATCTCCAGAATCTAATTTACCATGAGGCCATTTCATGTGATCAACCAAAACAAAGACGAAAAACATCTATGTGGTATTTCACTGTAAAAGTCACGACTGCAGATATTCGCTTCAAATGCATCAAACTGGATAAAATATGACACAAGATTTTGAGCTCTATCCACCACAAAGGAATTTCAAATGGCAAGAAAAAGTATGTGAACACTTGTTTTTTTATGTGTACATTTGTCTTGAAATATTGCCAGATCTTCATCTAAGTTTCAAAAGGAGCAATTGCAGTCTATTTTAACCAAGACCACACAAATCACTGTATTGTCATTGTCACTGTATCACTCACTGGAGTGTGGAGGGGCAGCAAGGTGGTGTGGTGGTTTGCATTGTTGCCTTCCGGTGTGGCCGAGGTCTTTCTGTGTGGAGGTCACATGTTCTTATATGTGGGTTTTCTCCAGGTACTCTGGCTTCCTCCTGCAGTCCAAAGCCATGCAGATCGGGGTTTGGTTAATTGGAGACTCTTGTCTGTTGGTGATGTGAGTGTGAGAGGGAAATGTTGTTTGTCTCTGTATTTTGGTGACCTGTCCAGGGTGTACCCCACTTCTCACAAACATTTTAAGTTTTCTGTTCTCAGGAAGCATTCCTACAAGACTTTCAATATAAATAAGAATTGTTGAAGCTGGAAGAAATAATAAAGTCATTTTATAGAGTTTAGATATCCATCAGTCCACCATCTGAGATGATTTAGTTCTGTGGCCACTACCTCAAAGTGGAAGTTGAGCTAGAGTGATCAGTGAGGTTAAAAGGAAGCTGAGTCACAAAGCTAATGGTTAGAAATATTCACTGCTTAACTTGATTCAATTTAATTTATTATTTCCAGCTGTTTTGTCATAAGTAAGATCTCCTTGTAAACGCTAACTTTATTTTTGTTTCTTTCAGCCAGTCTAAATAGGAGGCCACAACACATGGGGTCATACTTGTGTCCCCCATTCAGTTTAACTTTGCTGGCTCCCTGACCAGCCAAGGAGAGCATGTGCAGGCAGCGAACACTGGGACTGTGTTCATGATGAAGCTGAAATTATACTGCGAGAAAATGTGAATAGAGACAGCTCTAAATTGTGGTTAAAACTGTCTCTGCTGCCTGTTGCAGGCTCACATAGTCATTACATCTGCAACAATTTAATATAAAGTCACCCGTCAGCAAACCATTACATCATAATCACTGCAAATTAAAGAAATCCAATAAACAAGACTACCATCCACCCGCTCCTTCTTTGACTTCTACTGGATTTGATGAGCTACATTACAGCACTCCTTCAAAGAGAAGCCAAAAGCAGCTTTTTGTTGTCAATATGTGCTTTTCCTCATAAAGCTTTCATGTTAGTTTTCTGGGTCATTTGGTCTGAGGGTTAGGGAAACTCCCCAACACCACATTCTGTTTTACAAAGGAAAAGGCACGATTTTGGACCAGTATCATTACAAAACTTATTTTTCAAGTACAGTGCACAATACAATGAGTGAAACTGAACTGCAATCTTCTCAGCCCCCCACAGCCATCTGACAGTGGAACAGTGTTTGGCTGTTTCCCAAAGTTTTGTTCAGTCTAACGTGTGGGGGTGTCGCCACTAACCAGCTGACTGAGTTACTGCAGCGAGTCGATCCTTCGCTCCGACTCCCATTCCTCTCTCGTGCTCATTTTCTCTGACTGTTCAAATTTTTTCAGACCTAAGTCTTTTCGAGCTCAGCATCTATGACAGCCGTAATTCTGGGCTGTTTGACGGATTTTCTCCCCGTTCAGTTCTGCAGTGAAGATGTCGGGAGACGCTGAGAACTCGTTTCCACTCATCATTAATTTATTTCCTCTGTGGTAGCGGAACATATTAACACCAGCCTTCAGAAACTCAAACACTCTGATGAACTCTGAAAGACTCAACCACAGACCTACTTGAAAACACTTGCCAGCAACATTAAGGATACAGACGGCCCATAATGCAACACTCTGTAAAAGACCAGTCACTTTTGTACTCTCTACATTCAAAAATAATATCTGATGTAATGGATATGTAATTGTCTAATCCTTAAATATGAGATGCCCCCTCTTTTCAAACTAAATATTCAAAATTATTTATTTATGCTTAATAATAAGAAATGTATGTCCCTGAGTGTATCAGCTCAATGTCAATGATAAGTTCAGCACACACACACACGTTGTCTCACACCGCTCAGTGCTACACCACTTGCTTACTGTAGTGCTCCTTGAAATCTCCCCCGTGCTAACATGCTGTATGTTGCTGAGAGGACTGAAGATTAGCATATGACATGACAGATTACATTAAATCACGTCTGCGCTGTACTTTATGACATTAGCCTCTTAGCCCAGGCATACAGATGCATGCAAATGCTCCCCCAAACCCTCTTATTTAAATCTGCTGCATGACATGGCACCTTTGATATGATTATTAGTCATCTAAGCGACTTGACTTCACCCTCATCAGATGGGAGATGTCAGCGAAGGTGAGAAATGATGGCCACTATGAACATGAACCTTGACAAGCTGCGGTGGAACCCTGAAAAGCACGCGTCTGACTGGAAATACTATTTGACAAAGGACGTTCACGTGAGGGAGGTTTATCCAGATTTTTTTTTCCTCTTAAAGTATCTGAAACCCAAAAAGTAGCACAGACTTGTGAAATATCAGGAAGGAAGAAAGTTGTTGAGAGGGTTATTGTTCTTTTCATGCTGTCCAACTCATTACCAACAGAAGTCAGTCTGTCTCCGTCATCACTGCTGCCCAGATGGCTCTCCAATCTGCCCCGTGTAAGGAGTGAATCATCATAATCACACATAATCTGCTGTTTAACACATGGCGTTTTGCTTCAATTTTTAAAAATTATACACTACAGTAATACATAAATCAAGCTCTTCCTTTGTTAGATCCTAAAGTGACACAGAGATTGTGAGCTATCACGCGGTCAAATAGAATTCGGCGTTCTTCATGTTTAAACCCCAATCCTTCGTCAGTCACATCCGTGTTTGCATATTGTGATGCCCAGTCTCCTACTCTTTGGGGAGGTAGGGAGTGGAGATACTTCTCTTCAATTATTCCCAGTGTCATTGGAGAAGCCCCCAACACCACTCGAGTGTCTTGTCTCTGCTCCGTGGTCTTTAATCTTAATTATAAAGCTATCATTACAGCATGAACCCTGGGCTGCCAACAGTGGAGCCCTGGGCTCATCTGCTCTGAATCAATCAAACTAAGTTCTGCACTAGAGGACTTTTTCCTCTTTTTTTTCAGTCGGGTCATTTTGTTTCTGCCTTATCTCATTTTCATAATTATGCTTGTCCCTTCTCTAATGGAGTGAGAATGCTCTACCTCCAGAAACTTTACATGGACCAGTCTGAATATTCAAACTGCGTTGCAACCTTGAATGTCTGACCTCGCTTCAGAACTTTGTGACAGTGACGAATCCAGAAAAAGATCTGAATTTGTTCCCTGCAGTGATTGTTAACGAAGGCTTGTTAATAGAGGAGGATGAGACATGAACAAAATAACTCCTTGGGTTTATTGTTTATGAGAAGGTGTTGGATATGGAGTTATGTGTCTGCGGAACGCCCTCATTCACACTCAAATTGTCAGCCTCTGCTCTAAATCAACGCTGCAAAATTGGATGAGTGAGAGAAAGTTGGCAGTAGTCAATGACAAATTCTCTGAAACGCAGCTGACGTCTTAAAGCTGTGATCAAGTGGAACGATCAAAGACGCTCAGCGCTCCATTGAGAAGTGGCTGCAGTTCGTGTTTGTGGTGGCTGATAGAGGAGGGTTATATAAAGCCAGACTGAAATTTAAATGATTTTCTTCCTAATAACATCTGCCAAGATACCCTGTGTATTTGTTTATGTTGATAATGATCTGGTTGCAGTGATCATAGCTAATATGAGACAACATCCATACCACTACATTTACAGATCACCTCTGCTATGGACACGCCTTCAGTTTAGAGCCGATTAAAGTTCAGAAAAGCTTGCTTGCCCCGTTTGTTTGAAAACTCGAGGGCTGTGTTTTAGTCTGTAGGGGCAGAAATGGAGATGTTCAGAAACGATGACGTTGATATTCACAACCGCTTGCTGATTGGGTCTTTACAGCCATGATGAAGACGCAAGAAAACAATCAGCATTAGCCTCGGCTACCAGTGTAGAACCCAACATGGATAATCGTTTACAAGCGTTGCTGACCTTGTTGTATTGGTTACCAGCTTACATGCATAAGAGACAACCTATTTGTTTGCATACTCATTTGTAGCCTATCCCTTCCCGTAACTTACAACTGAATGCTTCCTGGTAACATCGGCTTGCAAATGCCCAGTGCACGTGAGCATGCGGGTCACATGACATGGTGTGTTAGTTTGGACGGGGGATTAAAACTGATGAGAGCCAAAACTTGTGTGGACAGAGATTGTTTTAGTTGTAAAAAGCCATTTTTGATAGTGTGGATTTAGCCTAAAAATACTGCAGAATAAATGGACTGTGGAAGTGGACAAAGTGTCCCAGGGAAATGCCAGCTCTCAAATGTCCGTCAGCCGCTGCCAAGGGAAACGTCCTCCCAAAGGCATAAGGCTCAGTTTCCACAGATGTGTCCAGAAACGCTTTTGTCTTCTTTTGAAAAGTGAAAATGTATATATGCACAATGGCTTCAGTATCATTGGATTTTTTATTTCCTTTTACACTCCATGAGAATGTTTATAATATCTGTGGGGGTCAGAAAAATAAGAAACAGTTTGTCCTGCAGCCTTTGATGTGATACTTTTGCTAATGACTGGATGAAGTCATTAAAAGTGGGGACATAAGTTGTTAGTTTTTGAAAATATAGCATATGCATAATTCTGTATTAGCAGCACCAATCACCTTTAGGATTCTAGTCATAATTCATGAAAGATTCAATATCCAAGTACAGTTTAACAGATAAGTCCGTGAACCTGTGAACTTTGAGTCGACGGTGGAGAAACTCCAATGAAATCCAACACAAAGAAAAGCTGCAAGTCACATCATTCATCATTAAAGACGATGAAACAGATCAAAGAGCCGATGAACAGCTTTTCAACTTTGAAAAGGCGCTGCAGGTATGGTATAGCTTCCCACTGTCCATGCCACGAGTACAAAGGGAGAAGAGCCTGACAAGTGAGCATATGACAGAAGATTATGTCGAGTTCATGGGTCAAATTTCTTTAATGCGCAAAAAAACCTTTGAAATACCTTTTTTATTGCTGTCTGAGAGAAAGCGAATGCCTCATTTTAATGCCATTGAACGGAGGTCCTCATCGGCTTTAAAATATGCAAAGAAGAACATGCTAACATTAACCACTGCCTACATTATTTATCCCATTGAAAAGTGTTTTATCAGCACCCGGCCTGCTTTACTTTAGTTTTAAATATTCAAATTAGGACGAAACTGAAATGTCTACCATGCAAAACAGCTCTTTTACATTTCAAAATTAAGCTCACAATTCTCACATGTTTGGTTAAAGATGGCCTCGTTAATTGCAAATTCTGCAAAGTTGTGCTTTGTAAAGATATTGCTGAGGGCTTAGCTATCCACAATGATCAATATTTTTCCCATGTGGCTCACATTTAATGAAGAGGCGACGAGTGTTCAACTTATACTCACAACGGCCCCTATGACAAGCTCAGTTTTGACCAAAGACAAGCTTTACATGATGGATGGATGGATGGATGGATGGATGGATGGATGGATGGATCTTCTTGTATAGTGCTTAACTAAAATACTGTATAGTATTGTATGGTCTAACTAATGTTAAATGGCAAAAAAGACTATTTTTAGCACTGTTATTCAAAACAAGGTTGAACTGTGATAAAATGATGTGAATTCCCGGATTACTACGTGATGTAACATGCTCATCACTCTGTTGCATAAATTTAGTTCCACTTTCAGCAACTACTTCAGAATCTTTGTTGGACGTTCGAGTGAACTTTAGGTGTAAGTGTAGTAAAAGCGGTGAATCTTTTTTGTGTAAAAAGAAACATGGCGTTCACAGGGACACCACAAGGTCACAGACTAACAGATTAATCTCTCACAAGTTACTCTGTGTCCATTTATTCGTTATTGCTGGTTGATTCTTCCCCTGATGTGGACGTTAGTTACATGGCAGGTGGTTTTAGAGCGAGAGGGAAAAGCTTTTACTGTGGTTTACATTGGCCATGTATCATTGGCCTTCCTAAAATCCTAAGAGCCGTTCCTTGCTTTTTAGCACCAAGCCCCCCCCCCCAGCTCTTTATTCCCTAACACCCATCACAAATTTGGTCTGGTATGTGACTGCTAATTTATCCTTTCAATGTATGATATCCTGTCATCTCCTCATTTGTCCCTGAGTGTTTCTAATCTGAGATAATCCCAGTCAAATCCTTTGATTGTGTGTTTGGACCTGATCCATCTCTGAAGAAGCAATTTTAATGGGCTTCATGGCACTTGGTGTAAAGTCATTTATCTAGTGGATTGGATGTGAATGCTTGTTTTAATAAGTGCTCTTCATGAATAGTAGGAGACGTGCCATTTAATTATACAGAGTAGACCTATTCCATCCCCACAACTTCTCCAAGGTTTTTTTATATTTGGAGCAGAGTGCTTTGATTTAAAAAAAGAGAGTGTGGGACTTTAGCTGTGTGAAGAAAAGCCTGTGAGATGGTGTGGTTTTAAAACGAACTGGGAAAAAAGCCATGTAAACACTGACATTGAAAGGAACATTAACTAAAATACAGAACTTTTGACACTTGTTAACATATCAGAAACAATCATGTCACAAAAGCAAGGCACTTTTTTAAATACAGGGCAGTTTTATAGGAAGAGCATTACAATTTACAAAGACATGGCATGGCAGGTTTTGGTAAATCAACTAAACAAACCGACTGCTGTTGTTTTGATATGAGAAGCCAGATAGACAGGTGTGCACTTTACTCTGATGATATGATATTTATAGATTTCTTTGAAACCGTGGGTTTGATTTTACCCAGAATTAAAAGCGAGCTTCCCATGTGTCGGTTTTATCAGGTGAACGAGGCGGGGAAAAAAGTACTTTATTCAAAATTTTGTATTTTTCTGAAATGGTATTCAGGGTAATGTATTGTGTCTTCTCATGTACAATTGTATTATTGTGTGTGCCATTTTGCTTATTTCTGTAAAGTTTTGTTGTTAAATAATTTGATTTAATTAAATGCAGCTTATACAATACTTGGTCATTTTTGCCACATCGCCCAGCCCTGGTTTTAAATGTGACCACATAGAGTGATAGGGAGACAAATTTCCACATCGTGGACAACGTGCAGAAAGACGTGTGGGGAAATTCCAAAATCTGTTAGTCATTTCTCAGCATGATGGTTTGTGATGCAACACAGAGTTGTTTTTATGTAAGTATGACACTCCATGTTTATGAACCCTAAACTTTATACATTTTCTCCTCTGTGGTGTGTTACTATTATAACGTTCTCACCCAGAACATCTATATTTAGACAGTTTGACAGAGAAAACATGACGCCCGGAGCCAGCTCTTTTCTTTTCTTCTCTATCATTGGGTTTCCTGCTCTGACATGCCCCAGTGTGCCGCTGTGATTGGCTGCTCACTTTTTGACTTCCTCAAACACAGAGTGATCAGCTGACGAGGAGTGCAGGAGCAGAAAGTATAAAGTTGTGAGTTTCCGTTTTGACACTTTAATTTGTCTCCAAATGTCTGCGTAACCCCGGCAGGAGAAAAAAAAGAGGAATGTGAGCAGGAAGTGGAGGAAACTGCTGGGATCTGGAAGTACTCAGGGTGGGTGGAAGAAGTCGTCTCTGAGCCACAACAAAGAGTGAAAATGAGCAGCGACTACCAACTACTGTCTCCAGCAGGATCCTGCAGGAGTATATCCATTGGTGAGTTTGACGTCCTAAAGTGTCCTTTCCTATCTCATGAGCGACATGCTGTTAGTTCTGCTTTGACAACAGCCTCAGCGGTGGCAATGTTTTCCTCATCTGGACATGCCCACTCTACCTTATCCAGATGTTGCTGCACTGAGGGCCTCTTGTCAACATACTACACTCCCTCCTAGGAATTGTGAGGAATGCTACTGGGGCTAAGACACTTCTACCTCCTAGAGTAGAAAATGAGTGTTGTTTACAAGTCCTATACACAGATTTTCAGCTGTAAACCAGGAATACAAATTATGTATCGTGGTTAAAATAACATACTTATCGTAAGATTTATTGACCCTCCATAAAGGACCTTCCCGAGTTCTCAAACGGCCAAAGTTTCACAAAACAAGCTGCGAGCGTCACACTGTAGTCAGAAGCAAGTGACGTATACTGAAAGTGAAAGTAAGAGGAAGCTTGTTTTTTAACGTCTGCCTGTTCAAAATAAGCCTTTCAGCAGCTGTTAATGCTCAGTTACTTATTCATTCACATTTCGCTTTCATAAACATGATAAATACATAGATAAACAGTAATTTTAGAAACGTTTGGGCACCTTATAAAATCTGTGCTTGTAAGCCCTTCTATCAACCTCCATTAGCAAGTCATGGGGGTGCAAACAGGAAACAGTCCACAAATAGCCCAAACCTTTCGTACCTTTAATCTAAAATGTCAGACTAAAAACAAAACAACCTCAACAAGACATATGATTTCAGCCTAACATGGTTTATTGACAAGAAAAAATGCATTATCTATTAATTCCAGAAATGATTGTCTATCTGTCTGTCTGAATGTAAAACACATATCTCAAGAACTGTTCATTTTATCAGCTCCAGCATGCTTCCTGTTACGGGCCCAAGGAAGTGCAGTGTCACATTTGGTGCGATATATTATTCTAACTTTTACCGGGTCTGGCTGAGACTCATCAACTATGTGATGTTGTGATCTACAACCACGATGCATTCAGTGGGCGTGTTCACGACAACAGCAACAACACCCGGATTCTCCAGTGAGGGCCTCTGCGTATTGAGTTGAGCTTCACTGAACTCTGAAAAAACAGGTGACCAGCTGCAGGGTTCTGTGGACTGAGTCCTGCAGTCGGCCTTAACTTCCCACGACTCTATTTCTGCAGGTCACTTTTACAGATTCAGAAAGAAAACTGTAACCAGCATCACCACAGTTCAAGCAGCCACGCAGGTTTAGAACTGAGACTGCATAAATTAGTAGCATGGCACGGGATAATAAAACTACGGACACGTTTCTAGAGATCCAGGCCTTCTCCCAATCACGATAACAATAAAAAGCTGCTGAGCCCCTGCTCCATTAAAGATTTGTCATTTAATAAATTGCTCAGCTTAAATCTCATAATGATATTTACCAACAAGCAATTTGCATAGTAAGCTGTGAGTAAACATGCTCACATTAAACAGCATACATTACATGTGTCTTGCACACAACGTGCGGTACTGCCTGCACACCACTGATGATGCATGTTGTTCTCCGGTGGCCGGTGTCACTCACAGCGACGCTGACCACTGATGGTACACATGGAGGTCAGTTGAGTGGTCACAGCGAGTGCTCCTCGTCCCGTGAAGACACGACGTCTGTGTAACATCTTCCGTGGCTCTGGAGGGAGATTTCCAAGGTGATGGCCTGGTGAGGTCATGATGATGTAACTGTTATATTATATAGTTATATTGGAGTATTTGGGGCCTTACCCATACTTACGACTAAACTCAGATTATCTCATCCTCTGCTGCTTCGATTTGAATCATAGTTTTTTTATTTTTTTATCGACCTCTCGAGTAAAGTGCAATACTAAACTGACTTAACTTAGGTGCCCTAACGTTTGGAGAAATACTAGTCATTTCTGTACTATCAATAAGTTATGGGGAAATACACTGTAACAATATAAACATGTCTCTCAAATATCATAGAGGTGAGATTGATAGATTCAACTCTATTATGCAAAAACTGACCGAACCGATTTCCATGAACTTTTGTTGAGGGGTGGGAAATGATCCAAGAAAGAACCCTTTAAATTTTGGTGTGGATGCAGATCAAGGGCGAATGCATGAATATTTGTATCACTTACTATAAATTGCAAGACAGGGGGCATTTTTCAATATTTTTGTTGATTTCTAAAAGATCTTGAAGAAAATCAGGCATGTGTAGAGGATGGATATTTATGGGTGAGGGAAACTTGGTGCAGATCCAAATAAAATCTATCTATATTTAACTGTTTTCATAATGACTCTTTTTCCTTTCATATAATTTAAAAGAAAGGTTGTGCATGAAGAGAAAATAAAAGTCCGACATGTGTTTTGCACCTCAGTACCTGGAACATGTGTCTAGTATTCAGAGCTATCGGTCCTCATCATCTCTGTGATCTCATTTAGTGACTTGGATTGTGTTATGAAGAGAAAAACAAAAGGTGAATTCTCATTGGTCAGCAGAACACTAATCCCTGCTTCCATCTAGAGGTGCTCGAGCCCTGCGCTTGGAAGTCGACTGTGGTGTTAGCTTACCAGTCTCCCAACCCCCATCCAACCCCACCCCCCATTGTAGCCAGATGGCTGTCACGCAGGCGGTTCCTCGCCCAGACCATGCTGATTTCCCATCATTCTTTTGTTAATGAGGTCGTTAGCAATGCAACAGACAATTAAATTATCCCAATCTGGCATTTTCCTCATTGTCTTACTGTATAGTTTACTTGTAGAGTGTCTCAAACCGGTCATGTGCCACTGCTCAGTGTTACCGCTTCTGTTGTGACGATGGCTTCTGTACTTTTCTGTACCATTTTGTCCCTTATTATTCATGTCAGCGTTATACTGTGCAGCAGTGAAAGTGAAAGCCAGTTCCACAAAGTCGAGTATAGCGTAAACAGCTCTTGATGGAGCTGGTGTTAGTATTCTCCTCTGTGATAGCGGGAGATCAGTGTCGTCTCCAACTGACAAACTTTGTTTTAGTACATTATCAGCCTGTATGGAAACAACACAGCCCTGAGCTGTTGCCGCACAGAGGAAGTTTTGTTTGCTGTTAAATCGTGCACAGAGGGGGCAACTTCAGCCCGTTAGTCGAGTGCTCACCTTCATGTGAAACGCCGCCGAACACTGACACCGCTGACAGTTAATTATGGGAGTCACAGATCATGCAGACTTGTCAGCTCGGCTGCGATTGACGTGCCGCATGTTTACATCTCTGTTGTAATGTTGTTCTCTAGTTATTTTCACAGCAGCAGTGCATCCGTTATTTAGTTCCTGAAGTGCCTTGGGGCTTGCCATAATGACCGTAAAAGCAGCACAGATTTGGAGGAATGAAATGTTAAAAATGACTATAATTGGTGAACCTGCCATCACCGTAGCTTTGGAAATATTTTTGGTCAGGCTGTTGAAACACGCCGACAGCCTGTTAACTAGACCGTCATAGTCTATAGGTATGTCTCTACATGGCTTCATTATTTTCCTCCAACTCCTCCACACACACACACACAAAGTAATATTGACAATGAGTGAAAACCAACTAAATCTGATATATTGTTAGACAGGCAGACGAAAAGGAAGCAAACATATACATTTTGACACACACTGGTATTTGGAGAGTGCCTCACAGAGCCATTTCCATGTCTTGGCCAGGTGGTTGGTGTCGGTAACAGTCTGGTAAAGCAAGTGGCAGCCAGATACCACACATATATCTAAGAATGCCTCATGATAACAAACCCACAAACGTGTGTCTTCCTGTCAGTCTGTATGTGGTCATATGTACGTCATTGCAACAACACTCATATAATCACTTCCTGTTTGGCAATTTGTCTTAACTGTAAGAGCACAACATTTGTTTTGTTTCTGCAATGCTTTATATCGAGCTGAATTAGAGCTTTAATTTCAAAAGCTGTGAACTGGGGTCTGAAGATTGTGTCGGTTGCTTAACAGATCTCTGATATAGCCAATATCCAGTTTATGAGAAAAAAATAACACCAGTTAGTTTAATCATTCAAACATATATATAAACCACACATGTGAACAGCAAAGTCAGTTTCATTCAAAGAAAAACATTATAAAATCATCACGGCAGATAAACCAGGAAGGATGAACACAAAGTTTTCTAATTTAACACTGCACCACAGACTGTTTATAAAAAGTGTTTGAGGAGGACTCAGTAATGACAAGGAATCATTCTGAAGTAGCTCCAGAGCATTAACACAGGACAAGAGAACAGCCCATTCCAAACAGGCAGGTTTAGAACCGACACTGCACAAGTATGTAAAAATACCTGATTTTTAACTTGACTAAAATAAGTAATAAGAAATAAAAGTTAATCTGCTTTCACTAGTCTGCAGCTGGTGTCAGATATTAATGCAAGCAGAGATATATGCCTGGTCAGTAATAAAATCTGCTTACACAGATACTGATGGGTTACATTAAAAAAACCACCCTCTGATTAAAAGATTCCTCAACTGAAGATAGATTTTCCACCTGAAGCAATGCGGCTCACAGAAAGCCCCCAAAGAGACAGGCGCTTCTGAGGCAGCACTTTATCCCCCCCTCAGACGAGCCCACACATGACAGCTAGCCCCCACTGATGAATCCCAGTGTTTTATGGCATGAAACCAACAAATCTGGCTCCCAGCTACTGTCCAATATTTAGCGTCAAAGCGCCTCATCACTGACGATGTATTGCTGTTAAATCAGAGATGCTGTTTGCAGCACAATGGAGCATGAAACAATGGATGCGTCTTGTGGCTAACCCCGGCCTTGGGCGAGGACGACATGCCCGGCAGCGAGCACATGATGTATTCCACCGCTCGCGTTTTATGTCCGTTCCTAATTGAACCAGGATGGATCCTTTTACTGCTCGACTAGCTTGAGTTTAAAGCAGCTATTTTCACTTGTGGTGGCAGCAAACAATGTGTTGTCATCAGCAGTTAACAACTCCTGATCCTTATTTTCACCCGATTACCAAACACAGTCTCACATCAGGAGACACGACTTCACACATTTGACGGTTTATTAATGATGAAGAAAAGCTGATGTAGAAAAATCGTGAAATATCCACAACAACAAATTGGTGTAAAAAAGAAAGTACCCTGCCCAGTGCCTTCTGGGATATGCTTTGGCCCCATGCAACCCTGCACAGGATAGGTTGTGATAAGTTCTCCTTTAAGGGTTTCCCTTTTTTGGTATTTATGTGACTTTTTCTTTGTTAACTTATAAATACATGTAAATATAATGAATTTGAATCCATGTGAACTTTGAAACTTGAGATAAAAGAGGGAAAAAAACAGGATAGGTCAGACATTTATACATCGTCCATCGTCAACATTCCTGTTTAACTGAAACAAGTTTCATTCTTTTCATCAAAAGTCTTCTAAACCAGAATAACCTCAACACATTCTCGATGAGGATTGATGGTTTGGTGTGTGGCACAGATTCCTTTTTTAAAAAACAAAATGGGTCAAATGGCCTGTATCCGTATTGTAAATGTTTTAGCGTCATTAAACGCATTGTTTTGGTTTTATCGCCCATGACTCCACTGTTTTCACTGCCCTCCATCAAGCTCTGCTAACCACACTGCACAAAAATGGCAGACAGACAAACTCAGTGACTAGGTGGTGATTATAGACCACAACAGAGTAAAAGGCGAGTGAATGTTTTGGACATTTTACCGGGTAGCCAACACAATAACAACTTTAGATGGTGAAAATCTGACAGTGTTGTATTTTCAGTTTATTGAGCTGCACTAAAAGGGTTCCAAAGCAAAATCTACCAATGCACCTTTATAAAAGAGTATTGCTCTCAGCGCCTCAGTGGCTGTGTTGCTATACTGCTAAAAATTCTTATATCACATGCTGTAGCTTGAAGGATTCTTGAATGACACATATGCTGTTTCAGTTTCATTTATGTGGTCGCAGGTCTCTTGATCACTGTAAATCATTTGTGTGTGTGTGTGTGTTGGATATGGAGCTGCCCAATGGAAGTTTGAGTCCAGTCGTGTACGAGTGGGAGCACAGTCTTGTACCTTTAAGCTGCTCTAACTCAAAACAAAGCAAAGTCAAAACATGTACAAATGCTGGTTTAAATGACTCAGTCAGATGCTTCCCACTAAAATAGCCACTCACGTATCAGATTATAGGGGTCATAAAGCAGATCGGCCCATCCCTGATTGCTGTATGGATGATACAGGCGGACAGCATTTACTTTATATTATTGTGTCATCTCTGTGAGTCAGATTAGACATATTTTCTATATTGCCTTGAGCTTATCATGAACGAGTCCAATGTAAGCCATCAGGCCTGTCAAATTTAATCTTCAAAAAAACCTTCCTTAATGCATAGAGAATTAAAATAAAAATGAAATGAAAATGTGCAGTTGGTTCTTGGTATCTGGACAGTGAAAGTACAGTCTTGTAATGTTCTCTGACATGTGGACATCCAGTGTCTGTCTATTAGTAGAAAGTACTTTCTACACAACACAGTATTTTGTTCTATAAAACACTAGACATAGCTCCAGGAGGGTCAAGGTTGGAAATGAAAATATTCCAAATAATGACAGGGAATAATAATAATAATAACAATGTTAATAATATACTTCTTATAATCATTATTAATAATAACAATAATAATAATCCAATAGAATACTGAATCCTTTTACTCAATGTCTATCTATTTATATCTATATCTATATTGTCTCACATCTTCATTGTTGTGTTTATTGTCTGTAATGTCAACCTGCTGCAATTACTTTTAAAGCCCAGAAACACTGTGTCACTCTCCCAGTAGAACCTAAACAACCATCAAATGCTCAGGGGAGCTGTGCAGTGTGTTTTGAATGCTGTGATAGGAAGAAAGTTGCAGTGTAACAGGGAATATTGCACAAAGTCTTCCTCTAAAGCAAATACACTGATACAATGACCAGTTAACAATGTCCTCACGAGCAACAAATCAGGAATTTGTCTTTGATGTGATGTGAAATCAGTGCTGAACCATTCACAACCTCTATCTTCTCCTCTTCTGCAGAAACACCAGAGTGCTTTATATGCCGGGATGTTGAACTTCAAGCCAGTGACCCGCTGAGGAACTTCTGCGACTGCAAAAATCTACTTGCCCACCATGCCTGTCTGTCCACATGGATCCAGAAGGTAAGAACGACTCTCCATGTAGGGAACCTTGATATTTTGAATTTCTCGCTACTTTTATCTCATCAGCCATTTGTCAAAATGTATAGGGGTGTAAACGTCTGTGTTGGATTTCAAACAGTATGGTGAATAAATGTCTTTGTCATGTGATCATTCCTTATTTAGACAAAACACTGCTGTTTGCCTCGAGCTAATGAGCTACCTTTCAAGTAGCAATACCAATTAGTTTTAATGAGGGTTGCTAACAATGATAACACGTCATCGTTATACAGTTGAAGCACGGAGGCTGAAACAGTGAGGAGTGCCTCGTAATGGACTGGCAGGAATCCAGAAAGCCATCATGCACCTGACACCTGTCACCCACTGCAAAATAGCTCATTAACATCTGTAGTGCTCCTCCAACCAGCAGTTGTACAGATGTGGCGGTCACTGCTGCCGTGCTGTTTTTACACCGCAACTCACAAAACAACCCTAATACTGTTCTCTCAGTTCATGAAATGTGCATTTCTGTAGGTGGCGTATGTACATTACTTTCTGTGCACTCATGATGCTCCGTCGCTATTTGTGCTACTTACTCTTCTACCATTAATTCCCAGCAACTGCTGCAGCTGCCAGAATGGAAAATATGTATAATTACTTCTGTATACCAGAAAAATGACAAGAAAAACAAACAAGCAAAAGCCAAAAGTAAGTGAAGAGATGTGTTGGTGTGGAACTATAAATTAAGGCAAAAGTTAAACCCCAGCTGAAATAGTTTTCTAAAATTTTCCTGGACAGATAATGTATTAAAACACTGTTCATGTTTACATCATGTAATCACTGTTCTGCTGAGTATACAATATGCCATATACAAGTTCAATGAACAGTGGATTAAATAACTGTAATTTGAAAATGGTCATCAGAGTGGCAAATTCAGAAATAATTGTCAACTTTACTTATCTTAGATCTACTTATGTTTGTTTTTTTGCCTTGTTTACCTTTACAACTTTACTAGACTGTGATAAACCCTGTTGAGCACAAAACACCAGGTCGACAGCTTTACCAGACACTGTTGCTGTACATTCCCCAGGAGTAGGTGGAAACCAAAGCAAAGCTAAAAGGAAAGTTATTGTATCGCCTTGACTTGTCAGACACATGACTGCAAATGAATGCTTACGTGGCTTCATGCATGAAGCTAGTTGTTCAATCGCTAATTCTAATGTCACAACCCAGCTCAAGTCTGAAAAATCAAATGACAGCCAAAGCTAAATGCTGTGGAAGCCATGGGAGAGAGAGGGAGACTGACTGAATGACACCACCTTATATACTGCAGCCAGACCAGAGGCCATCGTCAGACTAAACAGTAAGCCAGTTCAAGGCAAAGGCTGAGAGTTGTATCATATGTTTTGTGGCTGCAGATGAGTTTTTTTCTTGTAAAAGAAAAAACAGACCTTGATGATGTCGTCAGGGTATTCTGGTTTTGGTCCTGGAGACCACAAATCTATTAACTCAAAAGCCTGTGTTTCAAACTGAGGGCATGATTCAAAACATGGGCATGGCAACAGACTGGGAGGACCTAACAAAGAGACAGTCACGTTGCATTATGGTCAACACAGGCTTAGTGGGGAGCTTGAGCCATTCTAGGGACTTAGATGTGCAATATGTTACTTCGGCCACTAGGCGTCTCTTAATCAAAGCTAGAACAGAAGACTTAGTTTGATGACATTGTGATGCAGTGTGGTATCATGGGAGTTCACCACCATTGCACATGAAAATCTAAAGTATCCGATGTTACTCAAGTTTAAATCATGTTCAAGGATGAAGTAATGTATTCAAATGTTATTCACATCATGCCAATGAATAATCGTCATCCATTACAAGTGTACAATGCTAGTAGTGGAAGGAAAAAGTGGCTAAGGTGCTAGCAGCGTGTTTTACCATTGTCGTACGTTAATATAGCACAGACGGACACAGCCACACCCAGATAGCATATGGATGTTGAGACATGGGACCAAACATGTCCAGCAGTTGAAACTGCTATTGGGTTTAAAAATGAAAATTCTTTCAATTGAAGATGTTATGATGGATTAATAATAGAATGTAATCAACACAATTATCTCCTTCAATTTAATTTAATAATTATTATATCAAATCTGTGACACTTACTGTTTTCCCACTTCATCTAAAACAGCATGTCCACAGAGAAGGCTTCAATCACTCATGTGCAATAAAATGGATTCAAATATTTTTTAATAATTAACGCTGGTTTCATCAAAAGAAAAACTATCAGAGCAAAGTTGATTTTTAATGACACATACATATTTCATAAGGTTTCAAAGTTGATGTCCCAACATTTTGTCGACGCCGTCATTAGGCAGTCACTCTGAAGGATCCATTTTCACATTGCACATATGCAGAGTGCATCCATGGCAGACAGGGTCAAATATGTTTTATAGTTTGAGAGTATTTTAAATCTTAATGTTAATATTTCCTGTGTCACAACCATGATATGTCAAATCCGTCTTCCAGTTCCTAAGGAAATTGTTTAGAATGTTTAGATCATTTTATTCTCGTGAAGTAGTTTCTGTTATCAACTCTATCTGGGTTTAGTTGAGGGAACATAGGGCTTACACACACATAATGGGGAAGATACATAGACACACTCCCTCTATATATAACATAAATAAGGTGAATAATATTGAGAGTGTTCTTTTTGTGTGTTTTTGTCACCACAGTCAGATATGAGTCAACTCCGTCAAGTCTATGTCACATCCGTCACATGAATATTTTGATCATATTTCAGTATGATACTTTTTTGAAGAATACACGCCAATAAAAAAAACACAGATACAAATCTTTATAATATAAAGATATATACACATTGAAAGTCATTTTCTTGAGGGCTCTGTCAGCCTTGGTGAAAAATATTTTTATAGGTCGAGCATAATGTGAGTGAAAAGTAATTTGTGTTTTTGGTGTCTGATGGTGTTGACACAAAATAGGTGATGGCAAGAAAATAGCAAATGTGGCCCAAAATGTCCCAAAACAGATGTGGGCTTTTTATTTATGTCACATGTGGTGATCTAGGCAAGGTGTAATCTGGATGTGAACCTAAAGTGGCCAATGGGGTAAATGGTAAATATGGCTCCAATAGCAAAAAACTAATTTGATCCACCTTTGGTTGACATGCGGTATTGCTATGGCTTACTTTGGCCCAGATCTGGCAAACAGGAGCGGACCACCCAGGTGCCATCCTTCCATGTGGTGTGTGGGCCAGATGTAGAGCCAAATGTGGACCAAAACAATTTTAGTATGTGGGCAGGTAAAGTGGACATGACGCAATTAAAAGGTGACCAAAATGAAAGGTCCCGAATTGGGTTTGAACATTGTTGGAAACATTTTGGATCATGTAAATACACTACAATACAATACATATCATATCTTTAAAGTCAGGATTTTTTCATCATTATTAAATTGCTATCTTGTGAGTTGTGCTTTATGGAAGTGTTCTACAAAATTGCTTGAGTACCCCATTGACTTAGAGCCAAAGAGCAGATAAACTGAAAATTAATCTTGGACTGGACAATATCTGCACTTTTTTTCAGAATTGTTGCTTTCACATGTTGCTTTCAAATGAGGCACAGGCAGTGCAAGTGTAAATAACCGAGATCTCACTCGGTATCACAATGTACTGCATCTGTGTGTTGCTGTACTGTGCTGTGCACAATATGAGTGGGTTGGTTATTGTCACATGCAATTATAATCAAAGATAATGTGTCTGCTGTTGAAGCATTTGCTGTGGTGACGTCCACTCTGGTGAGCTTTGGGTCTCTTCGGATACTCCACAAGTGGTAGACAACATGCTACAGCAGACCTTTCATCTGCACCACCCAGCTGTCAGAGTGAAGAGCCACTTCCATTAAGTGTGTGTCTCCCCACTATACAATTATATACAGACACACATGCGAGCACACACACACACACCGCGCTCTCTTGCTGTGAGTGTGTGCTGTTGCTACAAGACTACTTTAGTTTTTGTGTGTGAGAAACACAGACAGAGAGAAAGAGAGCGGGGGAGAGAGAGAGAGAGAAGAGAGGGAGAGAGAGTGCGACCTTTCAGAGTGCTCAGGGTGGGGAGCCCCTTTCCCTTTTACGGAACAGAAATCAGCAATTGACCTGTCACTTTTGCTCTGATAGCCATCTCTGGAAAGCAGGTCATGCACATATGACTAAAGTGCCTCTTAACCGCATTTTATGAAGCCAGAAAATGTAATCCAATAATGATTTGACTTGCGAGAGAGAGGGAGAGAGGGAGGGAGGGACAGAGAGCCAGCTGGGAGTGATAGCATGCACTGTTACCACTCCTAAAAGCAGCTCCAACAAAAAAAATATGGGCAAATTCCAAGTCTTTATTTAATTTCAGCCACAACAGTACGACACAGATGTTGTCACTAAACAGCGGGCAGACTGAACTCAAACACAGCAAAACAAGCGCTGGTATTCATTTCTGTTGATACATACTTCAGTGCGTTCGCAGCATAGGACTATCTGACTGGTCATCATCTGCGCTGAGGCAAACCATACGCTGTTTTTCGAACCGCCTCATTTGTGTCCCCCGCCCCACACCACCCCTCCTTCCTCATTCAGGTTCCCAAAGACAAATAGCATGGCGCAAAACTAATTAGTAACCAGGAACTAGTTAGGAGATGCCCTTTTGAAAAACATGTCCTGAGGCAAGATTTAAATATAGGGACAGAGTCAGTGACTGAGCGTGCCTAGGAGATCCCGGCCTCCAGGCGCGGCAGCACTATGACCCCTGACCCTCATTATAGGGAGTGCATTCCTAGAGGGGTGAAACCCCTCGCAGCACAGAGTACAAGGGCATGGGAGGACTGTATGGCTCGTACCACACCAGCCCAGCGCAGCCTGGTGTGTCTCACTGCCCAACCCAACAACAGGCTTGAGAAAATACAGAGCAAGGGCGCAGGCTTTCGGAAAATAATGGTATACGTTCAGTTACCCAGCAGATAAATACATTCTTCATTTTTATACATCTGGTTTCACTCTATTGAAGTTAATGGGAATGGTATTCTGCAAGAAAAAATGCTCTAAAAGATTTTGTATTCCTATCCATCTGAAATAGAATATATAGTCGTTAGAGGGGCGAAAAAGAAGTGAGAAGAGGAGCAGTGAGAATGCTAACAACTTGCTGGCTAAACATAGCATTGATTCAGTAGAGAGTGGGGGCACTGACCCAAGTGTGAAGAGATGAAAAACATAATGAGAGAGGATGAGTTTACTTGCTCACGTGTGTTAGATATGTTTTTTCCTATGTGATAAAGTGTGTGTGTGTGCGTGTGTGTGTCTGCTGGTGTGTGTGCTTATGTATGGACAAGCATGCCCTTGACTGTGTCCACGCCTGTGTTTCCCTTTAATTACATGCGCACACACACACAAATCCCACACACACACTCTGTCTCTCTCTCATGGGTTGTTGTTGCAAACAGACTTGGTTTACATTCATTAGTTCAACACTCACAGCAATCAGGCCACAGTGCCAGGGGCAATGGTCCTCTATAAAATCACATTGCCTAATAGCAGTGTTCTATAATTATATACCATTAACATCTATCAAAATGTGCTCCTACATGCCTCGCATATTAGCAGTGGATCTGGCACTTAGTGTTCGAACAAATGCAGCTCTTGTTATTAGCATCTTCAGTTCGTTAGCAGCAGCTTGAAGATCATTGCCAGCGTGTTATTTTTGTTTCTCTGTGATGTGAAGTGGAACATTTAGTGTATGCATTAAAATAACGTTTAGCAATGTATGTTTAACTATTAATTACTACACAGTACACTACAATGTGAAATGGCCTTGTGTTTTCTGTTGTGTTGCATTTTCTTAAGTGTCTTTTTTGGGCTTGTATCTTTGTTGTTGTTGGGTTTTCTGTTTTGTTGTGATCTGTTTTTTTGTTGTTGTTTTTGCTGTTTGGTTATGTTTTCTGAAATCTTGTGCCTTTTTTTTTTTTTTTACATATTATTTGTCCAAAGATTAGGGCCATCATGTTTATTCAGGTTTGTAGCACTTTAATTAAATTAGCATTATTATGCACAATGCATCTTTGTGTTAAAAATGAAATGTGTTTTCAAAACACAATTAGTTTATTGATCAAAACACAAACAAACATGTTGTCATTTTGCACTAAGTGCAGCTTTAGATCAGTTTTTTTGATGGTTCACTTTCACTAAATTATTTTAAAATATTGCTTCTTTACAGGGATACGGGAGTGAAGACCGACTGCGATGTATCATCTGCAAAGCCAAGGTATGTGTAATGGTGTGTGTGTGTGTGTGTGAGAGAGAGTGTTGTAAAAAGCGAGTACTGTAAAAAATTGATGATAAATCTGATGATGTCTCATTCTTTTAATCTTCCTGTGTGAAATGTAGGTAGTGAGCATTAAAACAAACACCATTTAAGTCATTAAACAATGGCTGCATCTCACAAATCAGATTTAAACAAAGCAGATCCATAATACTAATGAGCAATCAGGTCTTTGTTTTGCTCTGTGATTTAGCTGATTTACCAGCAGTTGTGTTGCTTATGAGCTGTAAGCTGTCTTTTATTCCTTATTATTGCAGCAGAACACTTGCTGTGGATAAGGAGCGAGAAACATTACAATATTTGGCAAAGGATACAAGCCATGTAATGACAAAATCTGTATTCATTTCATGAGCACAAATTAATCATGCTTTCCTTTGGTACATTCCTAATGCAAATTTTCCATCACACATTTTGTCTTGTATTTGTGGGTGTATTTGTATAAAATGGTGGAGCCGATGTGTCATCACAGATGGGGTTGCATGCTGGATAAGGTGGCCACATTACTAACCATCTCAGATTAGGAAGTGAGCTGTTGATGTGTTGTATGTATTCATGCTTGGACTGCGGGTCAAAGCATCACAAGCTGTCCACCGAGTGTTTTATTCATTGTTGGCTCTACAGCGACGGGTTGTTCTTGTGTATATGTATGGGAGAGATACACTCCGTGGAAGAAAATGTCACAGTAACTTTGACAACAACCTTTCAGGATTTTCAGATATTTTAAACATGAAACTGTGCTCACACACCTAGCGCCTCACACACCGATCAAAGTTCAATGAATCATTTAGTCAGTGGGAAATGTCAGATTGTTTTTATTCATCTAGGAATTAGTGTTTGTCTCCATGAAGGGTCAAAGAACAATTGGTCCTGAGTTATGATATTGTCTTCTTTTACACAAGACAGTGTGTCACTATTACACACAGCTGGAGTTTGTTTCCAACAGGGAGGTGATGATGATAATGTTCTTATAGTCCAGGTGTTAAAGGTTGCTTTGGTAAATATAAACTATAATGATTCCACGGGTTTTGTGCATAATGGATAAAAACATTTTTGGACACACTCGTAGAAACAACATTTCAGATTAAAGGTTTGGTTGGGTATTTTCTTGTGTCTGACTGGTATTTGGGAGCCAGGGTCGCTAGGAGACTCGCTATGGTGCCGTGAATACAATCCCACATCCTATAACAGCTGATACAGATCCACATAGCATAGGTTCATGTATTTGAGGGAGACCCATCGTGCTGTTAACTCTATTTCACATGGCAACCTAGCTCCGCTCATTAGCTTTCCAGCCCACTTTCTAACCATACACTGTAGATTACATGAAGAACATAACAGAACCTAAATTGAAGCCAAAATTTCTTGATTGCCCTCTGGTGGCTGGCAGTATAGGTCAAAACACTGCCTCTTCCATGTTAGTGGATGAGACATGGGCCAGACCAAGAAGTCAAAGTACACGTAAAATATTTTTTTGTGTTTATCGGCAGGACCTAAATACCGTTGCTCCTTACTGCGATCACTATTGCACAGTCTCTGGCTCCAAATGACATTAAAAGTGTAAGATGGTGGCAGCGGTATCCCAAATATTTTGGTTGACTTTTTCTACAATGTGGAGAAAGAGAGCTGCGGCGTCCATCTTTATATACAGTCTATGCTTCCAGCTAGCTTTCATTATTCAGCCTTGCTTGGCTAGTTAGCTTTCTATTGGAACAAGCTCACTAGTTAGCTCAATATCTAACATTACAGTCAATTCAGGTGTGTGTCAGAATCACAGACTGTATATGAGAAATGACGCCAAATATCTGGGATACAAACATGTCCATCTTCGTGCATTTGGAGCCAGAGTCTCCCTGGATGCGATCAGGGTTAGAGCCCTGATATCGAGGTACCGTTGATATTCGTGCTTAATATATTTAGCTCTCAATCAAACTTTCACCCCATTTTTTACCATCAAATAACTATTTAAAACCAAACTTACCTTAATCGCTATCTTTGGGAACATTTTTATTTGATTTGTACTTTGACTTTTTAGTTAGGTCTTTGTCCCAACTAACATGGAGGTTGTATAAACGCACCTGAAACCCGTTGCTATTGTTGAAAGTGTCCTGTATTTAATAAGAAAAAATAGAACAATACAAAACTTATTTATCAACAGTAACCATGGTAACAATATTCAGCAGGGGTTATTGCAACCCCTGCTGAGTCATTGGCATTCTTTCAGTGCTATATTCTTCGCACATTATAGACAGGAAGTGTGACTCCAATAAGGGTCCAGATGGTGATGATTAATGACCAGACTGTCAAAACTCCCAGCAACATAATTTCAATAATTTCAGGTTTCAAATCACAACATGAAGAAAGGCAATAAGTTCCTGTTTGTAAACTAGATTAAGGTAATTGCAATTTTGATCCAAGTAGATACTAACTCTGTGGATATACAAATATTTTGTAATAACTTATAGCTTTCTTAATAAAAAAATATTTTAACTTCAGATCCACACTAAGCCCAAAACATTCTGCACTATCATGCTGAACCAAACTTTACTGATTCTGTGCTGCAGATTGTCTGGACAAAATGGTGTCATGATGTATCAAGAGAGATTGTGGAAACACTACCAGAAGCTGTCGTGCTAACCTGCAGACTGTCCCCTGACCATATTAATGTGAGTCAGTGTTGTTTAAATTGAGGCCATTTTCAGTTTCGCTGCCAGTATTTGGCTGCAGGCAAACACATTTGTTAGGTGTTACAACCAACTCTGCTCCTCTTTTACCTACGAGGGGACATTTCTTACACTTTTGCAGCATCTCCAAGTGACTGTTGCACTTGTCTTCGTCTATTATACCAATGACATCGTCATCAATTATTAATGGCGAGCAGTGAATGTCTGAGAGACATCCACTGAGAGACCAAACAGCCATGAACAGGGGTTAGTGGCAGGACTGGTGATCGCTGCAAGTGGCAGCTGTGCCATTTACAGAAGGATTGTTGGGAAGCTTCTACTGTATATTGATATGAAGTCTGCTACAGTAAGTTAATGCATCAGTATAATAACATTTTAATGTCTGCAGTGGCACAGTCATTTAATATTTGTCCACAGAGAAATGTATATGTAGATCAGCAATGACTGTAATGATGATAGTGATAATCATTTGGTCCTGCGCCGCTATCACTCTGTAATGCATTACTGCAATCACCCTTGGTTAACATTAAGAGGCTTTCGCCATTAAGACTTTGAGCAAGCAGTGCTCATCATCCAGAGTCTGGTTCAATGTGCCATCCATTTCATTTTCTACCTTCTTTTGTGCTGTTGATGATGTTGATGAGGCTTTTCCCTGCATGCTGTTTTCCCTTTTTGCAACAGGGTCTCAAATGTGGGCCGTTTGTATGAGTTATGCTAATTTGTTGGGGCAATGAATGCATTAATTTCATTAGCACATGGCCTCAAAGCAATAATTACCAGAGTAGGTGTGTCACAAGCAATCATGTTAAAATTTGCCAGTTAATTATTAAGATTTTGTTCTAAGGGGCCTGGATTTGACATGAGTCGCCGAGGGGGGGGAATAGAGAGAGAGGAGAAAGTTAATGCATTCCAGTGGCCGGGGCTAGGTGCTTGTTGTTGAACTCAGTGGGGGTGGCCGTGGCATTGTGGGCCTACTGGCACGATTTTTGCATGTTGACAGCTCACATTCTGGACTAATTACTGCAAATAGCAAAGGGCTAGCTGGTGCTCGGTCAATCCAGGAGGGTGTAATTATAAAGAAAAGGAGGTCCAGAGCTGCCTAATGGCCTCTGCTCCCTTTGATTGGAGTCCGGTGGAGAAGGGCTTGGTGAGTAGTTGTGAAGGAGGAAGAGATTTACAGCTCCCTTCCTCGGCCCTGATTAGCCCTTGTCCGACACAGAGCTGGGGTCAGGAGGACAGACTATGCGTCTAATGATGCACGCTTAATAAAAAATAGTATAGTGATTCTTAGCAGGAGTGGTTTCTCACCTGATAACTGCAGGAGCCATATTGGTATAATAGAGAACTGCTTTCAAAAAGCTGGGTCGTCTTTAATGCCCTTTCGATTCTGTGCAGTCTCACCTCTAAAATATTGAATTTGAATTTAAGATCACACAAGACTTTATAACATATACAAAATATTTTGCAAATCAGAAATTTTATTTAATTGGTGAGACTACAAGCAATATTAGCACAGTAACACAAGAAACTGACAAGTTCTGTTAAAATCTGTAGTTGAGGCTCACAGTTTTTATCTTGTGATTGTGTTGATTATGAAAGAAATCGTATCGCCAGTTATTTTAATCCATTGCATGGCAAAAAGGGGAACACTTTAATCTTATTTATTCATTGCTTGAAAATTAAAGTGTTTCTGAAAATAAGCCTCAAAATTTCAATATGCTACAGGCCTGGTTTTAGACCGACTGAAAATGATCATGGAAAATATATTGTGTCATATTTGTCTCTTACAATTGAGTCAGTGTAGAATTTTTGTTGTTTATACTTGATGTACAAGTAAAGTGCAACTCAGCTTTACTGTGAGGATGTGGCAAATAATAACAAAAACATAATAATAGAATGCAGAGTGTAGTCTGTTAATAATGTTAAAACTGTTTATGCATTATTTTTCATATATAGTTCACAGCCACAAAACTGATAGTTAACATTTTCCCTCCAATGTTTTATCATTGTCAGTAAATTACACACAGATGTACTGTGCTGTATCTCAACTGTTTCTACTCTATGTTAATGCAACTTAAAATCTCCTGACACAATTTTCAGACCTTCTCCGCCCCCTGTCTCTCAAGTGTCTCCTTAAAGGTGGTAGCATTTACACTCCCATCCCCCTCCCAGAAAAAAAAATGTTAATCATCACTTGATTTTATATGGAAAGCAGATTATCCGTTGATTTTGATGAATACAGCAGCTGCCAGACTCTTCATTTGACTAAAAGCAGGACATTCTGCTGAAGCCTCTCATATGTCACTAAGCCTCTGTCAGGACAGTGCTGTGACAGGAGATGACACATGAAAGGAATTCCTCCTCATGGCTTTCCCAGGACAATGAAACATGGCCTTGAGGTAGTATGTGTGTGTGTGTACTTTTACAGATATCTTTGTAAGGACCATTTTGAGCCTTCAACCGACAGAGTGAGGACATTTGGGGAAAGTGAAGATATTTTTTGGCCGATCCTCACTTTCCGACCCACTTTTAATGGGCTGTTTGAGGCTTAAGACTTGGTTTTAGGGTTCAGGTTAGAATTAGGTCTCGGTTTGGATAAGGGTTAGGGTTAGGCCTTTAGTTTTGATGGTTAAGGTTAGGGTAAGAGGCTTATGCCACAATTTCCTCACTAAGATAGATATGTGTGTTCAGTTCAACAATGGAGACACAACAGCAGAAAATAGTTTTTTCTGCATTTCTCTTTAAAGAATATTTTTGTATTTTACAGTATTTTATAAACTGTATTAAAACTGCAGTCATTGTGAGTAATTTCCCAATTTTTACAAGAAATAAATGTGAAAATTGTGAGATTGTTTTTGTCACCAAGCCTTTGTCTTGGTGTTTCTCATAGTAATGGTTGACTGACGTTTAGGAGCCAGGAGACATGTTTTCGTGGTATGTTGTTGACATTGTCATAATCATACTATAAATCTTACATTCGCTGACACGTGTCCACATACCATTGGTTATCAACTGTTAACAATTCAAGACGTCCCTTTAAAGCGTTCAGTTTGTTCCTTTCACAAAACGTAAACAACTTGGCTTAGATCGTTAGCGAGTAAAACTGTACTGGCGTCTAGTTAACCTCTGATAGGTGCCAGAGCTGAGTCACAGAAATGTGCCCTCACGGTTTTACAAATTAAGGGATGGAAGATAAACTCCATGAAAATGAAGGTAAAACCTGTTGTGGACGTGTGAAGTGGCTGCAGGATTTGACCATCATGGTGGACATTATCAAGTAGCCCTCAGAGGTGAATGTTAGGGACAACAACCTTGCATACCCTGAAACATTTCAGGAAGTGGAGGCTGATAAAACAAGGCTAACTAGCTTGTACAAGAAAATAGTGAAAGCTTCTTAGTATAGCTTGCTACAATTAGTACTGCCGCAAAAAGTTGTTACTTCAACATCTGCTTTCCAGGCGCTGCACTAGTGTATAGACTTATACTATATATAGTTTTAGCCGTCTCTCCTTCATGGGTCCATTTGATAGCTACTGACCAGTCAATCTGAGTCACAGAAAGAAAAAGTCCTATAATGAATTGCAGTGTCCCTGGTCTGGAGTCTAAGTTGTATCTTCTTTCCCTCATTTCCTGTCATCACTCTACTGTAACTATCTAATAAAGGCATACAATGATCATCCAGCCCCCTAAAAAACAGCAGCAACAGCGAAAACCCCAGCACTGATATACACTATACGTTTTCAAAGCAAAAAACATCTTGAATTTGAATTCAATAGTTATTTTGGTCTAAAATGTCTGTATCGTGCAGACTGAAGAGTCACGAGGTCAGCAGAGTCTAAATTACATCTCGTTTGGTTAGACAAGGTCACAAAACATAGCAGGATCAGTCTGTAGCCATTACTCCCAGTAACAACTTGGGTTCAATTGCAATCCCCCCTTTTGCCTTAGAGTGTCCTCGCCTGGTTAGTGGTCCTTCAGAGCAGTTGGGTAACCACTCGCTACTCATTTCCCACAGCAAACTGGGAACTTTCTCCTACTACTCTTATTTAGAGTCTGCATCTGAAATAACTCCATTCAGAGGGCCATTTGGAGGGCTAGACAACCACTATTCCGAATTCCCAAAAGAAATGATATACCCCTGCCTACACGGCAGCATGCAAACAGATGCGTAGGCCTGAGGTGGGGAAATGGGATTTGGCCGTGGACTGTTGATAATTTCAACCTTTTTATTTAATCTCCATGCTCTTCTTGCCTTATGTGTTCCATCCCCAAGCACAATTCAGTTCTCGTTGGGGGGGGGCGGTCCTAAAGCTGATTCAATTAAGCTCTCCTTTAATTAGCTTTCAGGCATCCAAACTGAAAGTGATGGAGAATTAATAGCAGCTTCAGTTGGTCTCCACACTGTTTGCAACCAAGGAAACATCCCCAAAGATGGAGGCAAAGTCTTTATGCCCTATTTTCCATGTATCTGTTTTGCTAGTTTGATAATACAGCTGCGAGGAAATGTGGTCACTCTTGCTGTGTGGTCCCCACCCTTGGTATGCAACTCATCTCTTTGTCAACACCCTGAGATGCTTGGTGCAAACTTTGTACCCACAAAAACACAGCAGAGGCCAAACACAGTGCTGCTGAAGGACAGTATATCTTACTAATTTCCTACTTTTGCGATAAGAAGCCTACAGATTTAAAATGTTTACTGCTCTCCAAAACCATTAAATCCATCAATTAGTGATGAGAGATTAAAACAGTCTGTGCATTCCTGTTACAGTGTGTTCTCTCTCATTTGTTCTGCATCGCAAGCACATGTTGTACAAATCAAACCTAAGCCTTCAAAAGAGCTGTTTTTCTGTCTGACAAGTAGATCTCCGTGGGTATGGCTCACTCTTTGTCCAGCGAGGGAGAAATCATTAGCAGATGGCATTAGTCTTTAGGTAGCTAACAAAAGATGAGCTGTGAAATGGCAGGAAATGATGGCTGCTAAAATTAAGGTTTGAAGTTCACATATCATTAACAGCCATGAAATCAACTTTTCCTCCGACTATACTTTCCCCCCAGAGCCTGCCTTTGTCTTCAAACAGCGCCAAAGCAATCATTACGCTCAGACATAATGCACCATAATGACAGTAATTTCAGTATCAAATTTTCAAATGTTAGGCCTTAATTCATTGTGGTTAAGTAGCTTATTTGTAATTCACATTTTCTACCCTTCTTAGCAGAGTGCTCCAGGAATGAGACGTCTAAAGAAGGATGTGCGAGCACAGCATGCGGGGACATTTGAAAGCCTGTCTTCATTTCACTTGGTCTGTGTAACATTCAGGGTTAATTAGCTGTGAAATATATATCTGTCACTTTTTTGTTTACATCTTTCATAGTGGTATTGAGTTCATTTGCTTTTTCTAATTCTTTTCTTTTACATTTTTCCGCCAAATTCATAATTTGTACATGAGGTTAATACGTGGTAAGACTCAGCTACATTAGTCCTTAAGTAGAGGATGATTTCCATCCCATAGTATGAGCATCAGACATTCAGGTTCAGCTTCTCTCATTTTGGCCATTTGGATATGCACACAGAATTGTTCCATTACATTTCCTACTGTTATGTTTTGTAATTTGGGGCAGACACAGTGAGGGATAAGGTGTTCATTTTCGGGGGAATCGATTCATGCTGTGTGAGAACCTGACTACTGCAGACCAAAATCTCTGAATTCATCCGATCGCCAAGCGGTCGGGAGCATCTGGTCGCTCCCCGCACCCCCCTGAGCACTGCATGACAAATTACGCACAACTAAGCTGAAAATCAGTCCGACTCTAAAATGAGTCATGTGACTCAGAAATCGCATTAAAATCCGACTCAAATCACAAAGTGTGTGCGTTGCTTTAACAGTGATCTTTTGGCTTAATAAACTGCTTGTAACACCTAGTTATAACTACCTCAGGTTGGTCCAAAGCCTATATGATGTCAGACATAACAGAATTAAACAGTTGTCATTGCAACTAAAGCAATTTAAAATAACGTAAGAAAAATAACAGAAACTGGAGTGAATGGCCGACCGTCATGCTGCTCCCGACCACCAACCTCTCACATGTACAGCTGTTCATTAATCAACATTTCCCTCAGAGCAGACCATGCTGGTGAGGATCAGTATTTTCATGATAAGGGCCTCCACAGCCATTATGCACAGAATCTTTTGGTTCCAAACTGAGCGGTAAATTTTGAGAGAATCTGACACCCCTGCCCGAGGGTTACAGCAGAATGCTAACGAGGCCACCGCGACATTTCCATCACCATACAGTCAGTCGCACCATACATCAGCTCGGCGCTGAGCATCTCCCAGCGACGCATGAAGTCACTGACAATTTCAGACATAACACTTTATTCGTATCCCTCCCATCTCTGCCGTGTAATGAATGAGGCCATTTAAACAGGATTTACGATATCCTTAAAACTTGATTGCTTAGAATTTGAGAATTATTCATAAGACTAAAGCATCATTTGTCATATAGTGAATGCTGTTTTGGTGGGAACAAATGGTTTTGTTGTAGTTTTTCAAATGAACTCCTTTTCATCCACTCTTTAAATGTGCCATTTGTATGCATATATGTCCATGCAAAGGCTGTAATTAAAGGGAATGAGGCTCGGGTGACAACTCACAATCAAGTTTTCTTCATAATGCATTGTGCCACTACCGAGCTCAAGTACCAGCTCTGGATGCAAATGATGGAGAACACATACACGCATTGTGTTGCACCGCAACTTTTTCCTGAAACAAAGAGTACACTGTTCTGACTTGACTGTCGCTCTGAGGTGCTAGATTTTACTTAGCGTTAAACCGTTGACCTCTGTTTTTTTTTTTCTTTCGATTGAACAATACACTTAGGAAATTATATTATCTCCCCTTGAGTTACGTTTCCTTACTTCCAGCATGAGAGAGAAAGAGGCATCCTCGCCTTGTTACAAAGATTATTGTGCTCACTTCCTGAGGCAGTGTGACCATGCTTTGTGTGCGATGCCCAGATCATCTCTCAATTACACAAGGATCCTGAGGCAGAGGGTGGGGACCCAAGTGAAGGACCAGTTATGTCCACACAAATGCGGTGTACACACACACGCCACCACACACACACACACACACACACACACACACATGGTGCTATAGCTCGGAGGCATGGCTTACCACAGCCACAGCCAAGAATGAGGCCTCTCAGGATAGATTTACACACAAATAAAACCAGTCTTATCTTGGCCCACATGTGAACGAGAACTGATTACACGGTCTACATTTCAATGCTCAGATTAAATGGAGTCAATTTCCTATGGCCTATTTAAACCAATTTCAACCTGAAAACACAATGAAACCAAATCGGATGTCGCTGCACTGAGACCTCAACTAAGTTCAACTCTCCACTGAGAAACTATTTACAAACTGTTCTGCATCATTTGTTAATGTTTCAACATTTGCATTATAGGTGATATTATCCTCGTCAAACCAAGAGCCAAAATGAAATTAGTTTGATGAGTTTTTACTTTCTAAAATAATGACTGCACTGGAAATGCATTTAGGTGAGATCCATTTCTGTCCTTACACTAATTAACTTTATTTCAGACACTGCATAATATTTTGCCACTTTTCCTCCATCATAATTACCACTTAATTATTCGGCACACACATGCACGTCAAGTATTAACAGGTTGCAAGTATTTACATTTAAATGTATGCATTTAACTGCCAGATTATTTGGGAGAGATTTAAGGTGTGAGAAGTAGTCACGACAACAGTGAACTGACTAATTCGTATTACTACGTTTGCTAATACAAGCTAGCATCTATATATAAATATGCTTGATATGACTGTTCCCTAAAAGTGCAGTAAAGGTAATACATCCCACCTCTTCCATGTAAGTGGATTGGACATAGACCAAACTAAAAAGTCAAAATACACGTCAAATATATTTTTCTCAAAGATGGCTTTTCGCATTTTAGGTTGTTCTTATCACACTGTTGTATTTTCAAGGGTTCATTTTCCTGGTAATTTTGTTTTTCTATTAGTTAATTGATGCTATAAAAACGGGGTGAAACGTTGTGATTGACAGCTGATGCCGACTCATGATTGGTTGTGTGCGTGTATCGGCAGGATCTTGATACTGTGGTTCTATCACCGTTCACTACTTCGCAGAATCTGGCACCAAATTTAGTCTTTGGCGCAAGATGGCAGTGTAAATATCTAGATATTTGGGATTCATAGAAGTGGGGACACGTCGTCCGTCTTTATATACAGACTATGATCACAGAGACCAAATAAGGTTGTGGCAACCTAACCCAGTGTTGTAAATGAACTGTATTCATATAGCGTTTTTTATAATCTTATCCCATTTACCCATCCATTCACACATTCACACAGCACTACAGCGCTTTTTTCACTTCACACCACTCATACAACCATGAGACGCAATTTGGGGTTTAGTGGCTTGCCCAAGGATACGTTGTAATGTGGACTGGAGGAACTGGGGATAGAACCAGCGACCATCCAGTTAGTGGACGATCGTCTGTACATCCTGGACCACAGCCGCCCACAGTTGTAGGAGAATGATCGTCTTATTCCCCTTAAGAAAGTTAAAATGTCTGAGATAGTTTAACAACTGTCAGGTTTCTAGAAAGATCATGTTGAATGTTAGAGCATTAACATAACTCGCATTAACATGACAGGAGGATGTGGTCGAGGCTTGTGACTGGATGAAGTCTGGGTATTGTAGTTTTTGTAGTACAACTGTGAACTTAAAGCTCGTACTGACATGACAAATTAGATTGACTCATTAAAACATCACAGGTACATATTGCACAGCCGTAGTGGGACATGTTAAAATACCACTAGCATAAGATTGCCACTTCAAATAAGCCGTGGTCATGTTTGTTTGGAAGAGTTCAATTTGTTTTGCTCTTCTAAGGCAAACGTCGTTGTTTCTCTGCTGAACACAACTCACCCACTTCACCAGGGTCAGTCTGATTGTTAGAATATTAATGAAACAACCTTCACAGATGGAGAGTGTTGCATTGCTTCTTCGGCTGTCAAACTACAAATGAGGGAATATCTGTCTTTTCTCTGTGCTTGGATTTAATCAACAACCGTCAAAATCTGATCGACTTTGAGCTTCAAACGAGGAGGTGATTCTGAGGACTGAACAAAGAAGGAGCAAACTGCAAATAATTCAATAATTGGGTTTACTGTAAATCCCTTACTTTTCGTATTTTTTAGTTTTGAATTGATCCCATTCCAAACTATTTTATGTTTAAAATCAAACCCTACCTTGTGCATTTAATTCACTGGATAGTTAAAAAGCTATTCTAAAAGAAAAACTCTTTCTTATCTATTAAGTCTTTCTAAACTGTGTGTGTGTGTGTGTGTGTGTGTGTGTGTGTGTGTGTGTGTGTGTGAGGGGACGCATTGCTGCTCGCACATGCGTGGGTGTGTTTTTAAAATCCCACACAGCCATATTGCGATGCCTCAGCAAAGCCCTTGATTAGTTGTGGTTTTATGTTTGGATGGTCCATTTAATTAGGTTATGTACGAGATAAAGGCCGGCTAAAAGTAATCACAAGGATTATTTACTCTTGTTAATTGAGGTTCCACCTTAACTCCACAACTAAAGGTTAATGTTCTCTTGGTATATTATTTACTGTCCTCACACCAGAGGCTTGCCCACACCACACACACACAAACACACACACACACACACACACAGTGGACGAAGGAAAGTAGACTCCACAGGTACAGAAGGAGATAGGAAGTGATTTTGTAGCAGGATATTGACAGTTGGTGATCTTCAGATATTTAAGGGCCCTGCTGTAAGCCTTCAGGAATACTGTACAACCTTCATTTCAATAATCTTACTTACTGGCTCAGGTGCGGTGCTCAAGTTTCCAGGAGCTTTAGGTGGGTATAGCCCGTCGTCACTCCTGATCTCTCCTTTAACCAACCACGGATAATTCTCCATGCACATGTAAATGTTAGAGCGAGCTTTAAAGTGAACGGAAAGATAGATTTGAAGTGACATTGTGTGATTAATTCCGCCGCTCTCCAAATGACCCTTAGTTCTGTCTTCATAGGAAAGCTGTTTTAATAGTCTTTCAATAGTGATTAAAATTACAAAAATATGAACCTGTAGGTTAATAAAAATGGTAATTTAACTAGTATCTGATTTAATTGACTCTGAAGAAGTACTTAAACGTGTTTGCACTCTGGAAAATCTACATGGCTCAGCGGCAAAGAAATTGGAATATCCAGCTGTCAAGATAATAAATTTGACTATTTCATCACTATAATCTTCATACAATCTCCTTTTGTGCTTTTCTCAGCTGCTCACTGCTAATGTAATAAATCACCTCCATATCTGGAATTGTTTCATGTGTCTTAAAGTAATTGTAATAAACTCAACGGAACTCAGAGTGTGTTGATCCACCGGGGGTTCTTAACCTTTGTAGTTTTAAGATTTGGAAAGTTCAACTCAACCTTCCACCTACATCAAACTTCTGCCATGTTTCCATAAGAATATGGCAGTTAGTCTGTCAGTGCGTGGTGGGGAGCAACATATGGTGAAATAAATTGTTTACAATCTGACTTGAGGGTTCATTTTAATGCCGCCTGTTTAGCATCCACAGGCAAACAATCAATAAATGGTTTATAAGGACTATAAAGTTAGAGCAAGTTTAAATCAACACGATCGTCATTAGGCTGTGTGTTCCTGTCCAAATGAAGTGCCTTTGTTGTTGTATTTGTTTACATCTCATGTGTGTAAAATTTGATAAGAGCTATAATTTTCTGTTTAATATCTTTGTATAGTCTTTTGTTTATCTTTCTTCGAGTTAAATATAGTTTATTATAAAATATATATTAATTTGTATACAACAGATATAAAATAAGTTTGTCTTAATGTTAAATATTTCAAATTCAATGGCGTCTTTGTTAAACTTTCTAAAACTCCTCCTTGTGATTGCTCAGAAACGTTTAGTGGAATCATGACATTCATTGTTAAAAAGTTACAGATGAACCTATAATCAATTTCTCTTTTATTTTCAATTCTTATTTATATGATGCCAAAAATGTGCTCCCAGGGCTATCATTTTTCTGAGGCTGTTTGTTAAACCGCAGCGTAAAGAGGATTTATCTTCTTGACCCATGACACAAAGACAATGAGCAGCAGAATAGTGGTGTCCTACTGGGAGGACAGTGGGCAGACACACCCAGCCGTCCTCGGGCCTCCTTCTAAAGACAGGGTCATGTTACAGGTGGAGACCCATTACTCTGTATCAACTCTCACTGCCTTTCTAAAACGCCAGTGCATGTGTGTCAGTTGCAGAGATTACTGTATGTCAGTGTTATATCTCTGGCTTGTTTTGACCATCCTGGTCCTCAGGTTTCCGACAGTGCACGACACCATATATCTGCAATGGCAGTGGCATGTAGCTTGTCCCCCCCCCCTCTCTAAATACCAACACAGTATCAGCCTTTGCGTGGAGACTTTAGTAATAAAATGGTGTTGCAGAACTCTTCACTTTTTAGGAGCCATTTGCCCCAGGGCAAGGGCTAATGGTTTACTCACTCCCCGACAGGCCCTCGGGCTCCAGGTAGTCTCACATTGTCAAGCTGCTCTCATTAACTCCCATAACTCCTGGAGAGATAAGCGTCAGACAGTCACATACTGGAGGCTTTACAAGTGGGAGTGCAATACACTGACAAACACGTTTACAGGCTAAAATACACTCTCAAATGTCTGCCATCATATGAATAACTATATATACTGTATGTGTGTGTGTGTGTAGTGTGTGTGTGTGTGTGTGTGTATTAGATCAGAGACAACCTTTCACAGATACATTTCTATTCAAACAGCCATTTTGAGGTGTTTATTTGATCTGTATATTATACAGTTATTGAGCATGATTTACTTTTGCACATGCTGTAGATCTGTGTTTTATATTAGTAGTGAGAGAACACTTTGAAAAAGAATTAAGCTTTTTATAAATATATAATTGATTTACTATAATAAATGTCTTGTGTATGTATACATGCTTGTATGACACAATATTTTATTTACTGACCATATGTTTTATGTGTCAAATATTCAAATTAACTCGTAACTAGAGAGTAGGATGAATCTTGTGCAGTAATTACTGCAACATTTCACTCTGAATTGTTGAGGCGTTGAATCATAAAGTAGCATAAAATGGAAACATTTAAGCAATGTTTAAAAATCGACTTAAGCACTGTACAGGAAACACACCTAGTTGAACTCTACTGCTTCACATTAGCCATGTTTACATTAGAATACTGTGCAAACAGTCAGTGACTTATTACATGTCTGCCAATAAAGTATAAATAGTTGTAATCAATACCTGTATATGAAAGATATTGAAGAGCACCTGACATGATTATATGGTGAGAGAAGTAAGAACCTTACTTAAAAGATTCAATGTATTATTGCCACAGACATAGAGACCTTTTTTGTTTCAGTGAAAGACATCAGTTAACGTCAGTGTGAGTTCTGAATATGTCTGACCTGAAAATGTCCTGCGTTCTCTCACACTCACCTGTTCCACCCTTTCTCCTTTAATCCTGGTCAAATATGACAATCTCTCTCTTTGACAGTGTTTGAGTTGCTGGATCATCACTCAAAGAAATATGCAGCCAAGCCCATAGGACTGAAGAGTGAATTATAGACTGCTAAACCAACATTTGTTCATAAGACATAGTCTCAGATAGAGACTTTGTTAATCTTCTCATCTATTTATAAACCTTACTCACATTAAAATTGTATGTTCTGATCTGTAGAACCGGCAAGAGTAGACACTTTGCTGCTCAAATTGTGTCACAGATAAAGACGACAAAAAATGGTTTTGTTGAGACAGTCAGTGTTGAGTGAACTGTACAATCAGTTATAAGATTGTAATGTTGTAGCCTTTTATTGGTTTGAACTCAGGATGCTGAGGTTGTGTCCACAGTATTTATTTTTGTAAAATAGCTGATGTCACCAACATGCAGGGAATTTACATTCTTCAAGTTTGCACATGTTTGGTATCAGCTGATATTTAGAGTCAATGATTACAAAATAATAATACAAGGCCTTTGACATTTCCCCTCAGTACATATTTGGCAACGTGGAGAAGGTTTTGAGACAGAATTTAAGGTTCCATTTTATTATATGTTGAGGATGGTATAGGGGTGTGTTAATGGGTCATGACCTCAGTATTTCTAACTCTGGTTGTAAAAGCTGTAATTGGCAACATGTATGTTCGTTTTGTTGGTTAGTTTCATTTTTTTATAAATTTCTTTTCAAAACGGTAGTTGTTTTGAAAAAATTAAGGACTTAATAAAAAAATTGTATAGTTCCACAGGAAACATCATTAACATATTACCAGGCTCAGGCTTTCTTACTGATGTCTGATAATCCTCATTGTAAGGAGGTTATGCCTCCATCCAGATAATGTGAATGTTATAAGGTCTGGTAACCTCTTCTGTCCTATTATGAGGTTGAATTACCATCCGTCAATACATTGTATCTGTTTTTATGCTATTTGCATTATTTTGGTTAAAGTGCTAAAACTGTCAATAATAATAATTTAAAAACTTTCAAGCAAAAGGAGTTAAATGTAATAATTTCCCAGCATTCAAATTTCAAAATCATGAGGGCTGGTAATAGATCAATGTTAGCAACTGCAGCATTTACATTATTCTTTACTTTTGTCTGTACTTCAAATTCTTAATCCTTTTTTGGAAGAAGCCTGAGGTGTTAAGCAGAGGGTCCGAAACTCCCTGACACCTCCATTCACACACTGATCAGACAGCATCATTTGCAGTCAAATAATTACATTCACTTTACAATAGAGGGAAGTTGTAAAAATAATTATTTAGTTCTCTGACTGTATTGATGCCTTAAAATGTAATTCCCATTTTTGAATCATGAACTCTGACTTTTTTTCAAGATAATAGCAAAGACTAAATTCTGACAAGAATTAGTGCTCTTGCAAGATCCATTAAAAACTCTCAGATCCAGGATGTGAATCCAATCATTATTTTTAAATTGTCAGTGTTGACTCGGAAAAGATAGAAAATAATATTTCTGTAATAATGCAGCTGCTTAAATGAAGACCTCCAATTTCTCCAGCAGGCTCTACACAGATGTGTCGCCGCCGCCTTCCTGTCAACTAGTCTGCAGGATTTTTTTTCTGGAAATAACACTGTGTAAAAACAGCATTTGAAAAAAAGTTCAATTCTGCAGCCATGCAACACATTTTTCTCTCTTCTCTTCTTCCCTTTTGCACTGTACTTGCGCTTGTTGAGGTTGAAAAGATTAGGGGAAAATAGTGCATCATAAACTGGCTGCAGGCCTCGGGGCAACAGTGTCTGCTCTAAAGCTGGATAATCTCGTATCAGTGTGGCATGTTCATTTAGCTTAAAAGATAGGACCGTTTTAGAAGCACCTCCTTAGGTTATTATGAAGCTTTTCATTCTCAAGATGATAAACTCATTCTGGCACCTGTGTAATTTACTAATGACATATGATTTTAGCCTGTACTGACTGTGAGCCGGTGAGGAATTACAGTGCACTGCAGAGCCTCTGCAGATATGCCAGCCGCTGACACCGAGGCAGAACCTGCTCGGGTTGTGTTGTAACTTCTTTAATTAGGTGTGTTTACTCCGTTTTTTTTATTTGCAGAGATCATGGAAGAGCCTAGGGAAAGGTAGATTTAATTAAGGGACACTGATGAAAGCACACAGCTCTCACAATCTCCAAAGTGTTTCCTCTGATGTTGCTGCAAAATATCCTGATGACAGGTGGTGCTGGGGAGGAGTTGACACGGCTGCGAAATAGAATGATTTGGATTCATTCTCACCATGTGTAGGTGGGAAGGTGTTACAGGTCTTCTGCTATATATCACAGAACCCCATTTGACTGCTAAATATATTCCCTTTCGAACGCACAAACTGAGAGTCAGGAGAGTCACATTTTTAGGAGTGGAAACATTAAAAAATGTGATTGCACATAAAGGAATCGTGATGGTCGGTGAGATAGTGGGAATGTACCAGCAGCTTTGCAATTAGCAAGTGCAGCCCTGCCACATTGTCAAATGCCCTCACGCTCTGTCTCTGCGATAATTGTCACAGCCCCTCTCTTTTATTACAATCTGTCATAGAGTCAACCATATTCATTATGAATTCTTATCTGCTTGTGCTTTAACATTTACCAGATGGCACGTCGGTATCAAAAGCTAATAATGATGTAGTAAGGAAATTAAGACTTTATCAAAAGCTACTTAATGCCGGAAAAAAAGGAAAATCAAAATGCTCTGATGCATCAGTTGATCCTTGATGATCCCATCTGTGCACGTGTAAAAGGTAAATCATCCTATCTTATAGTCACAGAATATGCAAATGACTGCGAGAGCAAAGCTGAAATGAGATTAGGTTTAGTTTAACTAATCTCCTTTGGTCAAAATTTAAGTACAACATGAAAGAAATCCCATTTTACACACACAGATTTAATCTGGTTTTCTAGTCTACACAGAATCCACTGGTAGAAAACAAAACTTAATGGGTAGAGTAAAATACAGGGAGCTTTAAACCTATGAGACCACTTAACACCAAACCAATTCCCTTTGCCACAAGCTGCAGGTGCACTTGTCTAATTAATACATGCTCAGAATATCTAACACTCCTCATAATAGAGCAGAAACAAAAGGCTAGATATTATTCAACACATGAAACCATGTGATTTTAAAGGCAGTCACGTGGACCGTTATCGTGGTGGCAGCTGACCCTGATCATGGTGGTGGATCGGGGGGGCAGCTGATCGTGGACTATGATTACAACAAGATTGCTTGATATACAATATGCCTAATCATATTATCATTACTGGCAATAAGTCCTCCATTTCAATTGTCATTGCTGCTCCCTTCATTTCTATCAGACATTTTCTTATGTGTTAATACTTTAAACATTGACACACCGCTCCCATTATGTTAAAAACAGCTTCTTCTAATCAGTGTTGTATACTATTGTAATTGTGTTGATGTGTTCAGCTTCACAACAGCATCTACTGCATCTATGTTGTTTTCCATCTGTTAATATGATTTTTTTCTGGTAGTTTTTCCTTACTCTTGTTGAGGGTCAAGGGCTAAAGGATGTCCCACCTTGTTAAGCCCTATGAGACAAATTGTGATTTGTGAATATGGGCTTTACAAATAGAATTTGATTGATTGATTGATATAGGGTATAAACTGATTTAATTAGATTTTAAATGCAACTAGAATGACCCTCAGTGGAGAAGCCCATCAGGCCCTAAATTCGCAAGATCCACATTTTTATTTGGATCTGCACCAAATACACTCATAAATATCAGCCCCCTAAACATGCCTGATTTTTTCATCAAGATCCATAAATGAATTATTCTCCGAGAATTCAGTGAAAAATCTCGCAACATTAAAGAAAGTTAAAAACAAATCCTAAATCTGCCCCCTGATCCAGATCCGCACCAAAATTTAAATGTTTGTGACATATTCGGAAACTGTGGTGAAAGATCATTTTCACCATCTATTTGGCAAGACCTCAACTCACTCACGTAAGACCCGCCTGAGACACGTGGCTCACAGGCAGTGTGGCCACTCTAACCTGAAAACATGGGTGCAGAAATGAAGAGGAAGACGTTTGTGACGCTCCCGTATCGAGTGTGGCCCGGGTGTGAGCAGCTGGAAGGATTTATATTTAATATAAAACATCAGTTAAGGAAGTGTGGAGGATCATCCACAGTTACTAACTAGTTCATGAAAATAGAAGAAAAAAAAAATCTATATTTTCTCTACCTGAGGGTGAGTATGTCATGAATCTGTTCTACTGAAGAAATTTAAGTAAACAGGTAATATGGATCGAGGTTGTCAGCTTGTATCAACAGCAAATTCTATAAGCAGCAAATCAAAATGGGAGCAGATGAGGAAACATTAAGATTATATGTAAATATATGATGAAATAAAATAGGAATAATTTAAAATAATGTCCTCTCTTATACAAGCCTGTTTTGAGGCTGTCATACGAACTGTGATACTATCATTAATCTTATCTAAAATACAAGTAAAGCCTGTTGTTTATATGTCTTTCCTCTTGAAAAGTAGGCCCAGAACACAGGGAGAATTTCAGCCATGCACAATAAATAGCAGAGAAAATGAGGCTCATGGGAACTGGAGCTATGGTCCTAGATTTTCCTCCCTTAGTGGCATCTTGAATAGTTCAGGAGTTATGTGCAAAAGTTGTGGAAGATAATGTCTGGTGACATAGACTTGTCACATTTTTCATCCACTACTATCCAGTCGCATTGCATTCTGATCACACCTCCTCAGGCAGATAACTATTTCCTCAGGATTAATGTCCCAATTTCTGCATCCTCCAACACATCACAGTTAATGACCTTGATTTAAATCACAAGAAGGTATGTAGGAACTCATATTACTTCCAAACAAGAAAATAGATCAGCCTTTAGGTGTTGTTTTTGTCTGGCCCTGTGCTGTGCAACTTTTGCCCTGCAGCTATCTGTGAGATAGGCAATCGCCTCTACTACAGCTTTGATTGATTCAGTGCTGGTTTACCAAGCTGGGACACCTCGCTCATGCATACGCTGTTTGCTATATCCGCTTTTTCTTTTTTTTTTTCTTTTCAAAGTCAAATACTTTTTTGCATTTGCTGTTTGATTGCAGACGCTGGAAACAGTTTGACACACTGAAACATCATGCAGGTTATGTGGCTTTACAAAAGTGAGAGGTATGAAAAGCTCAGAGGAGAAATTAGTGCTACTTTAAAGCTTGTCACATGTTTTCAAAATGTCCAATAATTCCCAGCATCCAGGCTAAGCTGATGACAACATCACAACAATGACAAGAGTCAAGGCAGGCTGCTTACAGGCCTATAAATGATTTCAGGCTCAGAGGGGGGTGAATGCTGAAATGTGACATTCACTTTGCATACACACCACCCACTCAAAAAGTACCAACACACACACGCTCTCCCTCTGTCTCTCTCTTTTTCCTCACATCCACAGATTTCCATTGGATGGCTCTCTGAAGTTATTCTAAGTCTAACTGACACCCTGTATTGCTTAAAATAGTATCATTTACACAGCTCTGAACAACTCCATTAGAAACACAAGTTGGGGCAATAACACTGTACTGATTGTTCTTTAATTTGAACTGTATTGCCGTTTACAGCAAGTTAATAGAATAAGTGTTAAACAGAGTCACTGCCTTGAGTTTGAAAAGGCTCTGTTACACATCAGTTACATTTTTTAAATCCCCTAAACATATTTGTTTAAGACGTCAAATGCTTAAACAAAAACCTATAGTACAATTGCAAATGTATTAGCTATTTTCTTCACACGTTTTGTACAGTAAATACTCATGGGCAATGCTACTGAATCAGTTATGGAGGGGGTGCTTTCACATATGAAGTCATTTCTCCTGAGGTGAAGTTGCCAGATATTGTTTTTGTTTTGATTTAGTTTAGGAGGATCGCAGTCTCTTATGAATGAGGAGGTTGTTTGTGTGCGTCTATAAGCTGCAGTTGGTTGACAGGTGGGAGACTTCAAGGTTTTATTTGAGCAGTGACAGAGCAGCTTAGTTTTAACTTGTGAGAGCTGCCACTCTTCTATACAGTTAAGCAGATTCACTGGGTTGTTCTGTTTTTTTTGTCCAGCCCTTGACCCCACTATAAGTAAAAGCTGTATCCCAAAAACTGCATCCAAACTGGTGGCAGAGTATGTCATATGTCATCTTTACTGAAATGATGATCCATGTAATTTTTTTATATTCACAGTTAAAAGCTCATGTCTGTTTCCAAAAATACATTTTAGGTGCAGCAATAATAGTTGAGCTGTGTTGCCATCCTTGCCCTGCAAGTCAGAGGGCAACAGGTGTAACGAGCAGCTTTATCCAGTGCTCTCCTGCCCGGGAGACTTAACCTCTGTTGGCTGGTTTGAAGTGATTAGAGGTTCCATCTCAACTTCTCAATCATTGTTGACCAATTTGACTGTAGTAGGCTTACAGTTTGTATACAATGTAAATAAAACGACGCAGGTTGCTTGGATTATCTTATATCATCATTTTAAATAAATAAATAACAGCACTACATATGTTTCAAGGACACCTGTATGAATTTTGCTGTGCCATTACTGTACATGCATCTGCCATTTCCATTCAGAAATATCGCCTGAAGTTTCTGTCGATGCATGCAGACGGGCAAATCTCAGACCTCAGGTTTCTGACTGACAGGTTGAGCCTAAATGGGCCTAGAAACCAGCTTGTGTCCAACACATAACTACATGATCACGTGTGTACTTTACACACACATGCTTGGGAGGTCGGCTTTGTTAAGTTAATACGTCCCCTTAGTGGAAAGTGTCTTGCATTTATCACACTGTCAGCAACATAACACACTTTATTAACGCACACTGATGTCACACTGAGAGTGACATTTATTTCAGTTCGTCTACAGACGCGTTGCCTATGAACTCGCCATGCTGCTGCTGCAAAACTATACATATGGATCATATAGGTGAAATTAGTTTCCATGGAGTTTTGATGTTGCTCACTTGACGAGTGAAAATAAGAGCATGTGGCTTTAAGTGTAGAGCATGTTGTGTTCTCTGAGGAAGGATAAAACCTTCCGAGTATGTAAGGTTTTAAATGAAATGGTCCAAGCTGCAACAGGTTGGAGTGCCGCATGTGTGACGAGTCAGAACACATGCCTACAAATAGGATGTGGTGTAGAATCACTTCAACCTCCAAGTGTGAGCTTACTGTATCATAATGTTGTCTATAGAATGCCAAGTATTACATCAGATCAGTTGTGGGTCATTCCATTAGACAATCTGTTGTGTGAAATTATTCTTGATAATGGGCATCTTTGTTGTAGTTCATTAGATGCACAGATACATATGTGTTTTGTCTTTTGTTAAGCTCTCATAGCTGTAGACAAACACATCTGGATTTGATCACATAAGGCCTGGGGAGTCTGACTAATCACCAGAGTAACCCAAGTAAACTATTGCAGATGTTAGGTAATTGCAGAGACAGGCCCTCCAAATAACTTCATTTAGATTTGCAGGAGTTGCTCTGCCAGTGCGAGGGGTGGTAGGCGAGTTGATAGGTGGCTGACCTCTCTCATTTCCTTCTGCTCAGTGCGATGTTAGCAACCTCAGGCTGTGAAGGGAAATGCTACTCGTCACATCAATGCATGTTTAAAGTTTTTTGCGTCTATGTTCTAATTTAATTTAACACACTTTAAAACTGGGTCCTGGTTGTTAGGTGAAGAATATGTGCTGACATACATGGGGGTGATTTTGAAAGACCAGCTGGCACAGGCAACAGTAGATATATATATAATTTGAAATGCAAGCTGCAAAGTATCCTCATTAATTGTGTAAAATAGGTTTCTCTCCAAAGAAGTGACAGGAATAGTGTAATGCTGGGCTTCATGGGTAGATGTGCTGGCTAATTGGCTCTTTAAAAGAAGGTTAAGGCATTTTAAAGGCCTCAAATTGGTCTTTTCTCCTTCAGAGCAAGTTTGGAGTGCCAGAAATAATTAGGGCGGTGCTGATTGTTATGGAGTCCATATCACACTAAGGCGAAACAGACAGCAGGGAGGATGCCAAAGGAAGCTTTATGAGTCTCATTTGAGGTAAGCTGAGCTGACGCTCATTATAAACTGTACGTGTTGTTTGAGAGATTGTCAACAATACAGATTACATAACTATCTGGTGTTTTTAAAACAACCATTTGCAGTTTGTATGTCATTATTAGTGGAATTAAATTCCTCTATTGTACACTGTTATTTTATGTGTGATGTCTTAAGCCATAGAGAGACCTGAACACAGACTGAAGAGAAACAATGGCATTGTTTGCTGACATATATAAAACTGCAGGGGGATTTTCCAACAAGCTTACAAACCATTTTAACACTTTATAAAGTTGTGTCTATTAGCACATATTAGCAAATAGTTGCTTTACATCGACAGACACTTTATCGTGTTTGGAGTGAGGTGTCTGGCTACACAACAACTGCAAAGCATTTAAGTTGCTTTCAGACATGCACTGAACTCCGGGTCATCTCCTGAAGTTTTCCGCAGGGGCTTTATGTGACAACACAAATGTCTGAGTCGGTTGCTGCAGACATTCTCCATATATGTTTCTCCTTGTAAAGATTGTGATGTGAGAACACTGCAGGATATTGTCCAGAGGATTCACGGCGAGCGAGTGGGTGTGTTGATGACGTTTCTAACACCAGAGAGATGCAAAAACGGGAAAAACAAAAACACAAATATCTCAGGATGTAAAAAAGGTGTCATACATGTGAACAACAACAAAGAAGTAAACGCGGAAAGACAACAAGTTTCAAGAGCTTTTAGTGATGCAGGACAACGCCAGTGTCGATGTGCTGTAAACAGAAAAATATGATCGTCCTGCCTCCTTGTGCCACCCCTCACCTGAACGCTTCAGAGATTGTCCTGTTGTGAACTTGTCTGACAGAGACTCTTCTGTTGCATTCTTCATATGTAAAAGGAAATGGACATTTTTCAGAGTTCATGTCTAGAAACAGCTTTAGTCTCAGTTTTCTCCACCAACTCCTGAGAGATGGTTTGTTTTGCTCCCGAGCTAAATGCTCCATAGCTAGTCACAGCTCTTCTGGCTATCTTTGACTATCATGTTGACAATGTATTTCAATTACAGTTCCATGTTATTACATAAGCTCAATGTTAAGGGTCACATATAATGAAGTGTTTTCTATCATGTTGAGTTAGTTTGAATAAAAGTGATTTAATCAAATACCAATAAACTCATATAAGTTATACATAAATATATACATTAAACACTACTTATCTAATCAAATCACTCTCATGTTATTTGATTGATTCATAACGAAGATGATAGAAAACATATCAATAAATGTGGCCCTTAACATTGAACTCATGTAATGAGTTAATAATAATAATAATAATATAATAAACTTTATTTGTATAGCACCTTTCATACAAGAAATGTAGCCCTAAGTGCTTTACATAACAGATTTTAAGAAACAAAAGAACATGTTAAAATGAAATTGAAAAGAAAAGGAAATAAAAATGGTTAATTAATTCAATATAACAAATGCATAAAAATACACCACTTTGGAGCGTAGTTTACAAAAGCTGCATCTCCGATTTTGTCTCGGCTGTTGTTGGGAACTTGCTGCAGATGATGCAGATTACATATAGTTAGGCGAGTCATTGCTAATATAAAATATTGATTTAAACTAACAATATCAAATATGGAGATACAATCGTTGATGTGCACAACAAAACACCCTTATGAAGTTGGTCAGGCAAATGGTTGGGCGCACAGCATTACACATAATTATGCAATAGACTGATAATATAAGTAAATATGCTGTAGATTTGGCAGCTTTAAAGATTGGATTTAATTCAAACTCTAAAATCACCACAAAGACTTAAATGTAAAAGTTAAATTTGGAATTGATTGAGCTAATCTGAATTGATATCTCTGATTTTTGTCTCCACAAAAATCGTCCAAGATTTCCTAAAGATTTTAAACGACATCTGTGGCAATGATGAAGATGAGACATTAATCGTCAAATACCCCTCTGAGCGCTCACCCCTTTCTTGCAGCTGTTCGGGGACGTCCACATTGTGAGGCTCCGTGGCGCTGACATGGAAACATGGCGAGCAGTCGGATGTCCTAGTAGCCTCATTCTCCCTGCTAGCAGAGCATGTCCCAACCGTTGTCAATTTATCAATGTATTGTGCACTAGTGGGCACAGTTTGAGCCACCATTAGGACAGGTGCCTCCATCCATCATGGCCAAGTCACTTACTCCACCTTGTCAGGGGAAACTAAATGGAGCTTTGGAAGAAATGTAAACAACTCTCAGTGGACAATCAGAGGAGCCATCTCAACACTTCAACTGGAGAAGTGAGTACAGAGAGAGTTCAGTCTTCCATTAACATCCAGAGGCCTCCTGTGCTCAAGCTCCTTTTTGCCCACATATGTCCATTAATTCAGTGTTTTGTTAAATCCAGACACTTCTAAATTATGGATTAAGGAGAAGGGGGAAATCAATGGAAAAAAAATCGTATTCTCCAAGATGCTTACAGTGGCATTTATGTTTAATAGCGTGAATTAATAATACAACAATAATAAAATATGGTAGCATGTATTCACTGTACAAGGGACTCTAATTCATGTGTGAGAATTTACTGCGCTGAAGCTTGCTTAGGGGAGTTTCGTCTTGACATTTATATTCTTTTGAGGCGTGCTCTTATACGCCCTAGGCTGAACTTCATTCATTTTCGTTAAACTGCCGTACATTACAGCCAGAGGTGAAGCGGACTGGGTTTTAATTAAAAGACAAAGAGAAATTAGAAGTTGTGGCGGGGGTTGCACAAAGCTGTTAATCAATCCTGAACAATCAGCCTCGGAGACAATGGCAAAGCCACCACTGACAGAATAAAGTGAATAGAGAGAAGATTGACCACTGTCTACTGTCTGAATCAACATTTGCAGCCATGATGAAAACAATAAATCTGCTAAGTCTGCTTTATTTTGTAGGTTACACTGCACCTTCATATCACTCCTGCCCCTCATGTTAAATATTGTCTCATTTAACCCACATTAAGACGAAGGAGAAATATGGAAACATGGAAAACACGTAGATTTTTAATAGATTCAAGTCATGAAATGAATGATTAGCTGCTTCAGTTTCACGGTCCTGATATTGTGCATGCTCAATGTAAATGGACAGGGGGCAGATAACAGAATTATTGTTAATGTTAACATGGCAAGTCAGAATTTGTCCTGCAGGTCTGTTGTAAAACAGTAAAAGTGGCTTGTTATGAGGTCAGAGGACAAGCTGAGAAATATATATATTTTTTAATATATTTTTGAGATCAAATTCCATGAAAAGACAAAAAACAGCTGTGAACTGGTTCGAGAGTAGCCAAAGCCTTGTATCATGTCATGTATTCCTTTGTGCTTTTATTCAGTTCCACTCAATTTTATTTATATAGTGTGAGAAACACATCAGTGGACCACACCTCTACATATTAGGTCACATATTTCTCATAGTGAATGGTCCCAGTGGACCCAAGGGCAGTTACTTTTAATTTAAAATTGAAATGACCAATCAAGTATGTGAAATGGGGAAAAAAATTGATGTATTGCTTGAATCTTGTTTCAGTATTTCATTTCAATAAGCGCAATGGGCTATGTTATCTTTTCAGGAGATTTAATTGAAACTTCACTTCCTTTGGGTATTTAGCATTGTTTAAAAAGAAAGTACACTGTTAAAAAAGATAAGAGATTCACTAAAAGAGAGAACCAAATTAAGCAGCTGAAGCTGGGATTCTCTATGTCATCGTTTCCAAGCGTATCTGTTTCTGTCCGTCCAGAAGGAAACACAGCCCCAGAGTTTTCAAACTATAATGGGGCCAGCAAAGTTTCCAACTGGACAACTCCGGAGTATTGTGGACACCAGGGGCATCTGAAGCAGAGCTGATGCAGTTTCTAACAAAAATGTAGTCGTGTGGATGTAGCCTAACAGCCTTTGAATTCATAATCCGTCCGATTTTTGGAAGTGGTAGCATCGTCAACTTTAGACTTTGCTTGTAGTTGCTCTGAATAATCCACCGAACCCACTTGAACAGGAAAAATAGGTTAAAAAGCAGCTCAGCTTAAACATCAATTGGCCCGTTTCTAAACAGAGAACATATCTAAAAGTGTTTACATTAAATGAATGAAGCCACAAATGTTACTACGAGAGGAATTGAGTATAATGAGAAGTACGAGGGAGCAGCAAATTTAACAAACCTCATGAAGAGCACTCCTGTTGATTAGCTCATAAGGTCCCATGAGGTCAGTGAAAGCTGTTGCACACGTCATACATGTTGAATGATCCGAACCCATCAGAACGCAATATGATCCACATTCACCCTGAGCAAAAGACATGGGAGAAAAAATATCACACTCATAATCTAGACATATTTCACCTCATTCTGATATATTGTTATGAACTGAACTTAATTCAGCATCAAAGTAATTATATCTATTATATTCAAACAAAATGTTGTAAACCTTTGGCCATGCTAATCACATCTTCTTTTATTCCGAGTGAAGACTCTTGTCGGCTGTTTCTTTCCTTTCATATTTTATATGCTTATTATCTAATTTTCTTTTGAAGGCCTTGATTATTCCCAGTCTGAAAATGAACAATAATTGCTGCCCTACCGCTTACAAAGTCTGCTGAGGAGAAGAATAAAAGAGTAGTCTTTTCAATGGTCAATCAACAATGAAGTACATTAATGATTATCTTACATTACAGTTTCTTTTGTGCACAAAACATGGTTCTGGGAGAATTAAAATGTCTTTTACCCTTCCAATTATGCATGAGATTTGTATGGTTATGCTGAGACATAATATGAACAACAAGCATAAAATAGAATTCACAAAGAGCAGAGTGCTTTGATCACATACTGTATGCCTTGAGGAGTTTCGCCTGAGAGTCTTTGATGTGAATCAGTGCATGAAAGACAGGTCCAATTGGCCCGGGGTGACCCTCACATTTGCACTCTTTAATCATGTGTTCCATGTCAGGTGTATAAAAAAAAGATCCCTCGTGGTTTATAATTTTTTCCCCATTACTTTATGAGGTACATTTCCTGGCAAAAGTGTGTGAAACAATTTGCTTTTAAATGTAGTTTCAGTTATGGCACAAAGATGCTGCTGCTTGTTGGGAGAGATGCAGTAGAGGACAGAGACAGGATGGGAGGAAAAGCCCTAACAGTTGTTGTGCTAATACCTTCATAAACACTGGGATTGTAGCGCCTAATTACCATCATGGAACTGAAAGGTCAGTCATAGCCTTTTTTAACCCAGCTACCAACATGGCTCTAGGGATATTGATGTCGCTCTGCCCATCCCTCAGTCCAACATTTTCTACAGTGAAATAACTCGACAATGGAGATGGACTGAATGGGCTATATTTGGTTTAGCCATACCTTAGAGGATGAAACAAAAAGGATTATTTTTCCCTGACATTTCAACTAGCGCTACCAGCTGATTTAGATTTCCTTCTATCCAACATTTTATACCTTGATACAGTTCTGTAAATGTGCATGAACCTTTCCCATCAACCACATCTCGATTGTTGAGCTGTTATGAGTAGCAAGTTGCAAGTATTTGCTGGTGCTGAGAGTATTTGGTTGTGTTGTGGCGATTCAGTTGCAATGTGTGGATTTGGTCGTGTTGTTAGAACGCGTGAACCATTTCCCATCAACCGCATCTCAATTTCTGAGCTGTTATGAGCTCAATGCACTGCAGCTTTAGAAAACATGAAAATAAACAAAACACATGCAAATGGGAAAACATAATTTGTCAAAGTAATTGGTGGTGTTGTGAGTGTTTGGTAAAGTAGCTGTTTGTAAGTGTTTTGAGTATTTGGTAGAGTTGTGACTATTTGGTCATCTATCATTATTTTACAGACAGAATTGGTGAAACAAGACACATTTTAACATTTTACGTATTTTTAGACCATCTCCAAACAACCTTTTTATCGAAAATTTTAGAAAAGATCATTTCTAACCAGCTGGTTTATTTTATAAAAAAGAACTTAATATTTGAGAAATTAAATCCGGATTCCACTCTCTGCATAGCACTAAGACAGGGGTAGTCAAAGTCACTAATGACTTGCTGCTGGCGGCAGACAGGTTTTTACTCAGTTTTAATTCTACTTGACCTAACTCAGCCTTTGACACGGTCGAACATCTATCGTCTAGATCAGCCATCCGAAAAATGTTGTTGGTGTCAGGGATGTGGCGCTGGATTGGTTCATCTCCTATTTGTGAAATAGGTCCTTCTCTGTGATGCTGGGAGATGCTTCCTCATCATGTTTATCTCTCTCTTGTGGGGTCCCCCAGGGGTCTATCTTGGGTCCCCTACTGTTTACTATATAAATGCTACCACTTGGGCAAATCATGCGTAGCTATGTCATTGATTTAGATTGCTATGCAGATGACAGGCATATGACAGGCATATATCCCATTAAAGCCTGGCACCACTGATGTTGCTCGCACTATGTCCTGTCTTGCAGAGATTGCCTTAAAGATTGGCTGTACAAAAAACGTTCTGCAGTTAAACAACGCTAAATCAGAAGTCATTATAATTACCCCCCCTGTACCCCAGTGCTAGTTACATTAAAAGTATTTCCTCTAGTCTTGGTACCTTATTCAATAATCTTTGTAAAGAGGCCAGATATATAGGTGTTATCTTTGACTCAGATTTGAGTTGCCGTCATGTATTGCCCAACCGAGACAGTTGAAAAAGATCCGGTCTTTCCCCTCCCCTGCAGACCTAGAAAAGGTCAACCATGCCTTTATTTCTTCCATTGACTACTGCAATGCACTTTATTCAGGCATCAGTAAAAGAAACATTGAAAGACTGCAATTAATTCAGAATGCTGCTGCCAGGCCTTTAATGTGTACTAAGAGAAACGACCACATCACACCAATCCTCGCCTCTCTCCATTGGCTATCTGTGAGTTATAGGATTGATTTTTAGATGTTACTGCTTGTTTTTAAAGCTTTGAATGGCGAGGCTCCAGCCTACACATGTGATTTGTTAACCCCCCATGAGCCTGAACACTGCCTGAGATTCTCCAACAAGGCCCTACTATCGATTCTAAAATCTTGACTGGTCACTAGAGGTGACCAGGCCTTCACTGTCCGGGCTCCTTACCTCTGGAACTCCCTGCCTGGAAATCTTAGGCAGGCAAACATAGTATCTTTGCTCTTAAGATTTACTTTTATCAAATGTCCTATTTTTAACTGTTGAGATTTGATTTGAACAATTTCATTTTGTTTCATATTGTTAGATTGTGTGAATCTTGCATCTTTTACTATTGTAAAGCACTTCGTAACTTTGGTTTTGAAAGGTGCTATACAAATAAAGGTATTATTTTGTTGTGGTGATTCGGTCATGTTAGGGCGATTCGGTTGTGTTTTGAGTAATTGGTAGTGCTGTGAGTATAGAGCATGAGTTTTAAATGTGTTGAGGTCTAAGGGCCACTGTAGTTATGTTTGTGTTACGCTAACATGCTAAATGATACAATATAAATACGGTAACTAGAAACATTCATTTTATTGAAAAAGAATCATTATGAATAGTAGTAATATTTAACATGATATAAAAAAATGCTTAGCTTTAAAAACTGAAACAGAGACTAAATGTTGAGCTATGTTGACTAAATTCATGCCTCAGTATTTGATTATTTGGCCACATGGGGATTATGCAACAAGCTGTGAACATGACATTGGCACTTACTTTTTACCAAATAAAGTTGATATGTGAAACATTTGAACAAACAGTTGCTTATTTACACACTTATAGTCTCAAAGCAACATTAGTATGTATTCATTTGGAGCTGTTGGAGAGGTAATGTGCAGTGGGTGTATCTGAGCCTTTTCGCAATCTGAAAGCGATCAGAGTGGTGAGATTAAACTCAAATCTTAAAATTGTGGGCAGTCCAACCAAAACAACGAGCTGAGAGATACTAAATTGCTAAGGCTAAGAACTGCTGCGTGGTGATAACTCACTGTTCATTATCATTACAAGTGAGACATACACTTTAGCCATAGTCGTTTCATCCATTGTTAACAACAAAAAAACATCAGTCCAGAGTTATTCTGGTCTTGCATCCAAATTCATCCGGTCCTGGTTTGATTTTAACTTGTTAGTGTTGTCTACAGACAGGTTTTTTGATAACTGCCCTGATGGCCACCAACCCAGATTTGGTGTTGTCTGATGTAGAATTAAATTTCATGTCACAAACCCCCACCCACGTATACAAAATTTGGATTTCAGGCCTCATTGGACATGAGATATTATTGTGCATGAGAGAAAATTTTACTTTATAATGAAACAACTGCAGTTGCCTAAGTTAAAATGTAATTTTAATGTAATTGTACTGGTGTTTATTGTACTTGTGTTGAAGCATGGGTAATTGTTAATACAATCCAGCCACAACACCACAGTCAGGTTCAGGTTATCCCCCAGCAAGATGCTTGGGAAACCATGGTTCAACAGTCCCACTATGACTGGCACAATAAAGGCCATGAGAATGTCTCCAGGAACAGGCTCACCAGGGTCTCTTTAGAATGGGGCTCTCCGGGGACATTCTGGTGGCCAATTAACCCTCAGCTTGACCATAACATCTTGAATACACAACACCAGCCATCTCATTCTCACAACTGTGGCCTTTCTTTCTATGGGTCATGGTAATGCTACAATCACAATGTCCAGGGAGTTGGCAAAAACATATAGGCTACATGGACAAGTAGTGCAAGGCTCCTAAAGATTTTTAAATAAACTTTTAAATTACACACTAATAATTGTCTATATTCGTCTCCGAGTCTGACTGAAAGTAAACACAGAATGTAGCCCCTTGAATTTGCTATTGTGGCAAATTGCATAAGAATGTACCTCTGTGACAATGTGCTGGTTAATCAAACAAGCAGCCCCTTGCTACTACTTTATATAAAAGCAGAACTGTCAGCAACTGACAGAGTCATACATACATGTATTTGTGTTTGAAACTGCTTGAATCGCAAAAATAATGGTGTAAAAATGTCCATTATCTCTGTATGTGGGTCAGTTATAATCATCAGACAGGTCACGCTGTTGTGTTCTAGGATGGAAATATTGCCCAAGATCTATGTTTGACATGTGTTTAGAGTTTCAGTTTCTGAATGAGTGACAGACTGATGGTTCTTGTGTCATGTTGTATTCATAATTGTAGCCATAAACAGGTTTTTCATACATTCTAATATTAAAATACAACATAGCCACAGTGAGTAAGATCTTTACACTGTTCTTAACTTGTACAGCAGGCAACAGTTTGTGCTCAAGTTAATCCCAAGCTGTTGGTTGAGCTTGGACAATGGACACACACAGGTCAAGCCTTTCTTCTGCGGGGCTAATTGCCTTGTCCAGCATAGCACTATTATAAATAGTGAAAATTGTGTAGTGGAAATGTTTTTTTCTGCCCTAATGCTGTGCACACAATCTGATTATATAAAGACACAAAAAAGATCAATCTCTAAAATGGCTTCTTATTATTGAGTCGACAAGAATCTGTACCAAAAGTGTGAAATATTTACAACAGTTAGCTACAAACTACCAAAGCGGTTTAACCTCTCGGGGGCAAATGCAACTGGTAATGTTCCTAAACAAGAAATCTGTCTATGTGCAGTTAGCCTTGCTAATCAGACTACCAATTTTTTAGCTACACTTTGTATAACAACAAAAACTTGAACATACGAGCAGCTTCCCTAACATCACAGCAGTACAGCATACCAACCATACCATAATGCTGACTCTCTTAGCTCTTGCTATTTTTGAAAAGATAAGCATTTATGCTTTTAACAGGCTCCCAATCACTTCTTGTGGAACAGAAACACAAGAGATTTAAGTAGCTGTTCATTTTTGTCTTCATCTTATTTGACCTTGTTCTGTAAGTGGCAATTTGTGAGACATACCTTGTTTTTCTTAAGCATTCGTCTGACATATTTTTCTTCACATTACCACGGTAACCTGTGAGGCCCACATTTTTATAGGTGTAGGAGCCATAGAGGAAGAAAATAAATCTCTGAAGTGAAACAGCAACAGAGAAAACACAGAACATGATGTATCATATTTTATTCCCTCCCATATCATTAGTACATTTAAGAATATATTTAGTTTTTAAAAAATCAAAATCTAGTGGCTTAATCTTGACGCTGCAAATTGTTATTTCCCAGTATATGTATGGACATTCCTGTGTGATTTAATAGGCTCTTCTTATTTCTATATGGAGATAGAATTTGAAGACAAATCGGATTCAAGGAAACATATTATCTCTTGTCCCTCTCTGAATACAAAGGGCAGACCTTAGTGCTATCACAAAGAAAACAGCTTAGCAGCAGTGCATTTGTTTTCTATTCAGAGAGAAGCACTTTGTCTTTCCAATCGTTACCTGTCCGTGAATCAGTTGCTCCATTAAGGAGAGCCTAAAGAGGGAGGTGCTGTCTAGGGCTAAATTGCAATTAGTCGGGCTGCAAGTGAGGCTGGCACCAGTTAACGTGGGATATTGGAGTGCAAGGGCCCCGTAATCAGGCTTTGGTCATGTAGAACAATGCATAAAATTAAATTGACATTAATGAATACTTGTGTAATGAAAATGGAGGAGTAGAGTTAATTGCATGTTACAGTGAGTGTAATGCCCAGATAACCTTGTGTCTAATGCTATTCTTAGTCTGACTGCCAAGGCTCTCACCGTGGCTCCTCTCGGCAGGAAGTCATTAAAGCTAGGGAGTAGATAATGCCAGTGTGCCGAAACCCAGAGTAGCTACAATCTTGCAAAGACTTTCTTTCACTGGCTTTTTTTCCCCTTAAGTGGGCTATGCTGAAGTCATTTGTACACAGTCTGAATGAAATTAAAGGTCACCAGTGCTATGCATTTATGTCTAGATGGGCCTTTAGAGTTGGGCCTACTCACCCACTGGGGCTGTCAGGCTGGAGAAGAAAGGCAGAAAAACCTTCAGCTGACAGAGGAGTAGGATATTTGCCACAGATAGACCTAAAGTAATTGAGTGACAGCTGCTCAGGCTATTACATAAATGAACCCATGTGGCGCACACCTTCCATTAAGAAATCATTCCAACAATTAGATGCTTTGTTTAGAATTCTATACATTTCACTGACAAAACCTTAAAACCTTTACCCTACTTATTATAAAAGGTGACGGATGGTGATATAATAAATAGGAAAGTATGGGATAATAACAGTGTATGCTAGACTAAATTATATTTTCTTCAGATGTTTATTTTATGTTGATTCCTAGATAGTTACTATTACATTATACTTCCAAAAACGTTTCATATTAACCAAAGAGGGAAAAATTGTAGTCACTTGCATAAAAAACTTTCAGTCTAAAAGCTAGTGCCGTCGTTTTTTCTGATTGGAAAAATGTTAATGTGATGCCTTGAGTTTATGTATCCTGCACAAACTTCACCATTGTGAAAAAATCACACTACAAGACACTACTTTCATTAGTCAGTGCCCCAGTTTATTTATTCCACTTAAATGCTAAGCAGAACATTCAGTTTGGGTAATTTGACAACAATCATCGCACAATTCGACACATATGGACATTTATAATGAGAAATTAATGATGCATGAATATTTACTTTGGTTTAACAGGAGAAACAACATCAACAGCTTTTAAAACCAAACACAGTTTAGGATTAATAGATAGTAAAATCATTTCAGAACTTGAAGAAGTTGTCTACAAATATAACATTTATATTATACAATACAAATTAAGTAACTATCACCAGGAAATTAGTAGGAAACAACTAATGGTGTTACCAAAATCATTCTTGTGTCGATTTGGTCACAATAAACTAAAAACTAAAGTCCAGAGTGATGATGGGCAACAGATTTTACAACCTAAAGCTTTTGGAATTTTCTCATGCAAATAAAAAAATCTATATATTTTGCATTCACCTGACAAAAAGGCCAATGAGAAAATAAATAAACATCACAGTATGTGCCCATTAGCAGCAGCTTCCCATAGGGAAAATCTGTGAAAATAATAGCTTTGTATCAATTTACTATTGTCTCAGCTCATTGAGTTCAAATGCATCACTAACATCAAATCATCACAGTAACAATAAATAAAGCTATGGCACCATTATTTCAATAGTTCAGCTGATAATTTCTGGTAATTGCCAATTTGTTTACAGGTCTTTGCTTTAAATAAATATATATATATATATATATATCTCAACTTTGTTTGTAGGTAATGGTAGAGGACCTGCATGTTGATTCACCAGTGATATAATGCCGTACAGTATGTGTGTGTTTTAATTTCCATGAACAAGTCTTATCTTGTACAGTTTACAGAGGCCTTGTTTCAATGGTGGGAGGCAGGATGTCACAGTGCAGGAAGTCGGCCTATTCTTCACCATTACCCACTCCATCTTCCCAAAGCAAAGCGTTTTCAGTGACTTAACAAGGTGTTCTCTCGGGGGAGAGTCTTGATCCAAATTTTCTAACATAATGTTACACGATGTTCTTGTTTTACATTGATCACTCTTCTAATGTCAGCCACAAACAAAAATATGTTTTACCCTTTAAAACATGGATGAACTTCTTGTTTCTTATGAACTGCTAGTACTTGCTTCCTCAAAATGACATAAGTCAGCTATTGCTGTAAGAACTAAATATAAATATCCATCTTACCCAGTTTACCTGAATATCTGACATGTATATTAGGTGAGTATTGGACAAAGATATTCCCTATGTTAGACCTATGGCATTTAACATCAAATAAGGTATGAAAGCTGAATAAGCATATCAGCATGTTTTCTCGCACCTGACATTTACACTGAATACATCATACGAACAACACCGTGTGATCAATGTGTTTACATTGCTAACATCCCACATTTAAGGCAAGACCAGCTGTATCCAACTGAACTCGAAAACAGAATATATACGTATGTGTTGTGGCACAGCTACATCTGACACTTCTTAGGTTAGAAATAAAGAAATTGAAAGTCCTGACAATCAGCAGGGAGGCCTCTTCTATTTAGTTACAACTAACTTTTAGTGAGAATTTAGAAGTTAAAGAATTTTACAGATTCTCTGCTTCAATCACCCTGATTGTCACATAAAGTCATTTTATTGACATGGTTACATTAAAAATGATAAGACTGGACAGGTCCTGCAACACAATCACTGCTGCCTAAAATATACATATGAGCATTTAAAATAATAGTTATAATAGTGTCTCTTTGTTTCCAATGGACACAACCAGGGTGTTGTGCTGAGACAAGATTTTTAGCTCACTCAGAACAAACAGCCTTTTTGACAAAACGTGTATTGGATCTGAATCGCTGCCTATATACCTCTGAAGTGTGCTAGCTATTTGATGCCAGTTTATGGTAAAATTGTGTGTGATGGGCAAATATGAGCCTGCAGATTTATGAGTCAGGCTCTACCTTTAAATGTCCCACTTGTGTCTCCCACTGGAGTTAACAGGAGGGTAAATCATACTGATTGACAAACCTTTTGTTTCACAGCTGCACGCGAGCATCAAATACATCTTCAAACAGTAACTCAAATATCTATTTAAGGTTGGTATACAACAAACCTGTATTTTAAAGATGTAGATGTATGCACTCTGTCCATACACTATACCGAGGAGACTATTTTGTCTGTTACATCTGTCTGATGTAATATTTCATCCATTTTTGAAGTTGTTGTCAGGCAGCCCCTGTACATCAAAGGGGCCCACTGGAGGTCTTTAGATTGACAGCCTGCTGGTGTCCACGTTGTTTTTAATGGGGTCTTCACAGCAGGTACCGATAGGACCATTTGTGTTGCTCAGCCCTTTCCTCAGACTCCCTGATGCTCACAGGTTTACTTTTCATATCGAAAACTAAAACAATACCGGGGTTTTCCTTGAGGGTTGTGTGTTGGTTTGATCAGGACGCTACATGTCAGGTCATGGCCGAGCAGAACATGTAAGATGTTCCGATTCTATCATCACACTAGCTTTTTTGAAGGCTGCATATGATTACAAATCCTCGGCAGTAGCTTGATTCAATGACAACATGACAACACTGTTGACTGTTCTAACATTTAGGAGGTTTCATGAGACAGAACAAAAATGCATGTGAGCAGTGTGAAATATTAGAGCTGAGAAAATTAGAGCTCAGCCTTTACCTCTCTGTGTAATATAGCTACAGGCCTCACTCTCAATATGAGCAGCTGCACTTTGATCCAGTCCACTGCATATTTTCTTTTGCCTGAAGCCCATTACAGAAATGTCTCAACTTATGCTGATCTGGATAAATAGATAAATCCAAACTGATCAGGTGGTTAAATTGTTGATGTCAATTTATAATTTCTATATATCAAGTAAATTAAAAAGTCGAGGATTAAAGTCTTCATACGCCTTCATAAACTTTTCGCCGTGCATTGACACCCAGGGCTATGCTGGCTTACCTGTCTGAAAGGGAGCAATGAATAATTTGATCACATTTTTCATTTCACTCGAGTGCTGAACAAACAGGAATCTGTGATTAACAGTTTTAATTAGGATTCTAACTTGACAAATTCTTATAGCCTCGCAACGTGCCTTAGATGAATAAATCACTGGCCTGGGATCATCAAGCTGCCTCCTAAGTGAATGTGCCTCGAGATTACTTTGTGATTCCACAAAGTGTGAGTCAGCCAAGACTGAGTGTGTTTAACTAATCCTCTTCCCACCACATGTCAGGTGGGGGAAGTTTATGTCCATTCAAGGACCTGACTACCCCGCTCAGGTATGGGACCCCCATGCTTCTCAGCGTTTCTTCTTTGACTCTTGAAAGCTGGATGTCAAAACTGAGTGGACCCAGGGTTAGTTATCCTCACAGCGTGTAACAGATCTGCACACCTGGGTTGTGAGGGCACCCGAAAAATCATGGTGGAGCGTTTGAGGGGAAAATGTTAAAATGTCAAACTAAGGTTCATGTACAGTTGATGCAGCTTGTCACTGGAAATAATGTCCATAATTGATGTGATTGTCAAAGAAAGAGGGATACAAGACTTAATATTTTTTAGAAATTTTTGTTGGTCATTTTTTATTTTGATCAGTTATTTTGATTTGTTGATGGTGTAATGAACTGCGTGCTGAGGTTACAGGACCACGTGTTGCTGTGACCTCTGATTGTTTGTCCTCACACTGCCAAAGCTTCTGATGACTCAGCAGCATGTGTTGATATAAAATAGATGAGAAGAACCATCTACAGTAGTTGGAATCAAAGCTAACACTAGTTGGCTCGGCTCACTAGCTTCCACTATTCAAGTGGAGCATCCACTTTCCAAATGATGAATGAGGTAAGTGGGTCGACAGTAAATAAAAAAACTACAACATCACCATTTTGTTAATCCCACTAAAGTCATCTAAGACAAACATTTGTCATACAAACTAAATACAGAACAATTGTCAAACAACTATATAATCCTAATTCATTTGCACATCCACACTGCAGAAAGATTTGTTTTTTCTTCTTAGGGTTTTTTTTATTTTGCAGACCCGCCTTTAAAGCACTTTGTAAAAACACTATTTTTGAATTTGAACTTTAAATCAATTATTTTCAGAGATTAATATTGAAGTAAATTCATTTCTCCACATATTTTTAAATACTTTCAAAATAGCTCACATTAGTTGATGACATATGATGAGGACGTAACTGTTAAAGTGGCTTTTAGAAAAGAGAAGAGCAGTGGTCCCAAACAGCATCCCTGGGGGACACCTTGACGTACGATCTTTGATTTTTAAATACCTTTTGTGACTGACCAGATAAATAGTGTCTCACTCCGTTTACTACAGATATAATAACAATAAACACGTATTTTAAGTTGTGCCTATAGTCTGTTAAATCAAAAGCAGCATGAAAATAAGATACAAAATACATTGAACTGCACCAACCACTTTATTATGATTCAACTACTGATCCATCATATGCATTATCTGAGGTGAATTTATTTTCTGATAAATAATGTGCAGCTTGATCAAACCATTCTGAGTAAACATCCAAAGTAGAGGGAGAATTTGCTGACCTCACAATTGCTGGCAACTTAAAATGTGTTTCTCAATTCAGATTAAGATCATTGAAATCCTACGCATAAAAGAATTTGCATGAGAAGCTTCATAAAGCACTTTATTTTGACTTTGTCCTTTAATCACTCTGCATTGTGTTTTTACTCTGCGTCAACTGTAAATTTATAGCTACAAAAAGAGCTAATTTTTTTAATAGGAGTTTGGATAGAGTAATAAATGGAGATATACACCATCCCTCAACCCCTGTGACCCGCCCCAATACCAAATTTAAACATCAGTAATGTGCACTGGTGTCTGAAACTCCATTGTGAAATGTTAAATTTAAATCTTGATGATATGCATCGTAACTATTGTAATCAGACAAGCTTCCAAGCTTCGCCTCCATTATTAATTGTCCAAAGCATAATGATTTATTGTAGTCCTGCAGAATGATTATTAATTTTCTGGTTGATTATACCTGTGGGCGGCAACAACACTGTTCTGCATATAAGCATCTGCTAAATGAAAAAGTATTCTCCACATAAAAAGATGTCCTTGGAGAAACAACAGCTCATTTTTACTTTAATCAAACATATGTAAAAGTGCTGTTGATTAAGGGTAGCGTGGCATGCATTCACAGGGGAAATATGTAATAAACATTATCTGATGACTTTCTTTGTTCAAAACTTTATTCTGCATTGAGCTGACTCCAAGTAGCTCTTGTTCTCCAGAATCATTTGCATGCTGTAACTTGGGACAGCACTTAAGCGCTGCACCCCAAACTGCACCTGCACTGCAACAAAAATGTGCAGCCCTTGTATATCACCGATGTGACACTGGTAGTTTACATTCCAAAGGAACAGAAGAGAGCGACAGGAGTGTGTGTACAATACAAGCTGCTCTTAGCCAGGCATGTCTGGGTACGCCTGAGCCGCAAACAGCAGGCCGAGTTCAAACTTCACGTCAAGAATTGCCAGGATCTCAACACTTAGAGGAATGCACAGGTGCAGACACTCTGCAGCAGACAATCCCAGCGAGCACTTGATCAATTTGACACTTAGCAGGGCCGAGGCCAATGGCAAGTTCCTGTGCGATTGTGATTGGGCCTTGTGCAACAAAGGAAAGAAGTCCACTGAGCAGTTTTTCCGTGCCTCCGGTCTTGCAGTATCCTGGCCTTGTAAATCAGTTTCCTCCTGCTCATTTGAGGCATCACAGCTGATGGTTGTGTAATAACACTTTTACTCTGATAGGCTTGGCATGGATATCCAGTGGCATATTAATCCATCCATGTCAAATTAATCAATGCTGGATCACATGCTGCTGCTCTTACCTGCATGCATCCACTTTCACACATCCACCTTGCTAATATCAGCTGACATGTTTTATCAGGCATCACCTTCCTATGGAACAGAGCACATTGCATGTATTTCTATGATTGCAAATGTTCGATTTGCAGTTGCTTCTATTAATATTCTGTTCGAAGCATTTTCACAGTTGGAGACAGACATAATCTCTGAAGAGAATTTCTGAAGAGCTCTATTTGCGGCTTCATTGATCACAAGAGATATCAGTGTCCCTCAAACAGCATTTCCCAGGACTTTCATTAACGGAATTAAATTAAATATCCAATTAAAGTGCTTCACTCATAAAATTAGAGAGGAAAGACATGATGCATTATTTTAATGATACTGATTAGAGATGTTGCTTAACATCACAGGAGTCTAACCCGAAAGTAGATATAGTATATTTATTTGGAATCGTGCACCTGACAGAGCGGCGCTTCGTTCACCAACCCCCCCTCTCCGGCCAACAAAGAAGGCGAGGCAGATTAATTAACAGACCTTTACAGCCAATGAAGACAGGTGGCAATAATCCTGACAAGAGACAGATATGAAGCCTCCCATACAAAACCAATTTCAACAGCACTCCATTTTTCAAAAGCTCATCAGGGTGAAGAACGACAGAGTTGAACCTGTGTGGCTGCAGAATTTGTTTTCTCTCTGATTGCCTTGTCAGGATATCTTATCCGATGGCAGATGACCAAAACCCCAACCTTCACAGACAAACTCGCCCTCCTTCCCCCTCTCTGACACACAAAATGTTTCACACAATGCGTTCTCTGTCTCTCCCTCTCTCGCACACTTATACACACCCTCTCATACTGTCGCACACTTTCCCACAAGGAGCCACAATTGACAAATCCTCCGGTGCGCCTGTCAGTCTTTTTGTTCTCACTGGGGACATTTACAATAACGGGAACTGACTTACAACTTATAATATTTGAAATAGAGGGAGACAAAAATAACTTTATCATCTTTACCCAGTGGCCTTTTGTGTTATTGGCGGTTGAAATGTCAACTATCACTGGCAGATTTGATCAACCCTAGCCAGCGAGCTAATTAACGTTAGCTCTAAGAGTGGGTTGAAAACGTTGTCTCCTGCTGACTCATTTTGAAATAAAAACTCAGAAAAAGATGATTTAATATGCATGTGATGGCAACATGAAACAGTAAAATGCATGTGTGTGCATTACGAAGTTGTAATACTGAGCATTGCTGTTCCAAAATCACCTCTTAGCCCAGCATTGTATCTGGGGGCTTATGGTTCACTAAAAGTGGATGAGGTGTTTCTGAATTGGGTATTTATTTAACATAATCCATAGATATACAAATGTCAATAGCTAAAGATATGCTAACTTTTGGCTGTATACATTTGAACCAATAAGCAGGCTAGCACACATGTTCACAGTTTTTCATTCTAACGCCCGGGCCACACCGGATGCGTGTGCAGTGCGTGACTTCTGCGTCGCTGATCTGCTTCATCTACCTCCTGCCTGTTGCTCACACAGGCAGCGTGTCAGAAGCGTGTAATAGAAGTAGCATATGTCCTCAACTAAATACCAGGACTCAGTCTGAAGCCGTGCATCTCTTCAACAATAAAACCTTGTAAAAACGAATGAATGGATTTAGTCAACAAAACACTAGAGTGCGTTTACCTTAAAATGGGTACAGGAAGTGTTTCAAATATATATATATATATATATGTGTATGACATATTCAATAGATAGACATACATATTGAAACTGTCTTTTTTGCTGTGAACCGTGCAAGACACATGAAGAACATATACGAGACCAGGCTCTGTAGAAAAGCTGCATGTCTCAGGCAAGTCTCACGCATCCAGCGCGGCCCGAAGAAAATCACCAACCTTCCAACCTCTTCAGTTACCTAATTTTCTCTCACTAGAACCCCATGCACATTGTTACAGAAAGGATTCAAGAACTGGTTCCACCTGAGACAGGGTTCCAAATTGTATGAACCATCTATGAGCTTGTCAAAACCTTTTTTACCATGTGCTGGCGCGTTTCTTCTGACTGCTGCACATTACAAAACAACAACACCAAATGTGTCTGCCCTGTTGGAAACTTGCCACAAGGAGTCCTGGCAGAGAGGAAGTAACGGTGCAGAGCGTGGCTTCATTTCATAAAGAAAGAGGATGACAGTGCTACTTACATTGAATGCTTTGAGTTGCGTATTGCAAATTCTTTGAGTGGTGACTTGAGGTTTGTGGTTGCCTAGCTAGCATCTACTTAACTATGGTCATATCTGAGTTAAACTGCAAACTGCATGAATCTCACACCACCACAAGTAAAACCTGTGCAGAACATGGTGTAATGTTGGTAAATTGTAATTTCAAGTCAGGGTGGAAACACATATGCTGAAACATCTTTCTACACAACATGGGCTTCCATTCCGGGAATGCCATGTATTTGACACTACGCGCGAGTGCAACTGCTTCCCAACTGGGCAGTACGTCTGTTACCGAGGGTAAATATAATACTATAGCAACGTTAGAGCCACAGAAGCAGGGTTAGCAGATTATGTTTTTATCTGACAATCTACAAATAGGTGTGGTTAGCAAATGCAGAATTTCACGACCACAGAAAAACAAAGTAAATTTCCTTATTTACACTGCATATTTATTTTGTGTCTAACTGATCAAAATTGATTTACTCGAATCAGATGCACTCCTGACTAAATTGTTTCAATGTAGGGCATTGATTCTAACTGTTTATCTTGGTTATTGTCTCAGGTATAATGAGGTTATTTATCTGAATAGAAAGGACCCCACTCGGTCTGCAGCGAAACATTCAGCGGCACATTACAGTAATGCTGCTATCCATTTGCAATTAGTACATAATATTGCCCTGAACTTCCATTAATGTGATTGAGCATGTCTGCGTTAGGGACGTGCATATGCAACATTCTTTCCCTTCCTTTTCGCCACTCCAGCTAGAGCCTCAGTGGTCGATGATAGGATCCACCCTGACTGTCCAAACACCGCTCCCTCAGGGACGTTAATTTCCAAACAGTCCCAGGCGTGAGACAAAAGAGAGAACGCTCACTGAGCATGAAGAGAAGGGAGTGGAAAGCACACTTCTCAATTAAAAAAAGTCTCACTTTTTTCTGAGGGTGAAAGTATAATGGCAAATTAATTTTCCGGAGATTAATGAACAAAGTAAATATTTTAGTGTGAGTACTTATCTTCTAAAAAGTCAGAGGATGGACACCCACTCACTCCCTTCCCCCTGCCTTGCTCTACCAGTGTGTGTGTGTGTGTGTGTGTGTGTGTGTGTGTGTGTGTGTGTGTGTGTGTGTGTGTGTGTGTGTGTGTGTGTGTGTGTGTGTGTGTGTGTGTTGGAACAGCTTAGATGCATAAGGAGTCTAATGAGAGAAGAGATTCCAAGCTGCCTGATGGGGCTCATCAATCACCTTTCTCCTTTGGAGGTGTGATGCCGGCCGGGGGAAGGGGCCATGGAGGGATGTGTGGGAGGGAAGGCATCAGGCTTTTAATCTCAATAAGTTAATAGACTTTCTGGTCTGGTCTTTCTAAGTAGAACTTCATCACTGTTGTTAGCAAACAAGCAGCATGTACACGGGAGACTGTTGGAGGAGCTCCTTGGCATTTTAGACATTACACAGTTAATTTGTGTTGCACCTGAAATTAGGGGATCCAACTAAAGTTAGTCGATACACCAATAACCAGTTAAAGGTTAAAGTACTGAGACATTTTAGGAAAACAAATCCAGGTCTCTACTGCAGCAGGTATACATGGTACACTTAGTAGAAATATGTGGTTGGTAAATATTTTAGTAGCAGTTCCTGCTGAAATGAGAATAATTCCAAATCTAGTTGAGGCATAGGCCTACAGTAGCCTCATAATCACTAATTCGTAACCACACAGTGACATGATTTACAACAAGATTGTAAGAAAAAGGAAATAAAGTATTTGTAATCATTAGTGCACTGCAGCACATCCAGTGTGTGGGAACCTGGATGATAGTATAGCAGAGTTAAGGCCAATTTTATTTTCATTTTCTTTTTTAGATTTTGGGAAGTTAAACCAAGATATTTAGGTCTGTTCTCTTATAACAGTTAACAGTAAACAGTGTGTTTGATAATAGAAAAGGTAAAGTATCAAACCAAACCACAGTTTAGACATGTTTTCAGTGTTCCCTTCTTCAAATAAGTCAGAGATTAAGTGTATTCTCAATTTCAAGAGTTAAGGTTAGCTAGCTTGTTAGCATAATTTGCGAGCAACGTGTTATTTCAGCTAGCAAAAGTGGTACTCTGGCAAAAATTGAGAGGCCTGTCACTTATGTCTGAAATCAAGGGTCTATTGTTTCTGACATTACACAATTCAAGTGTTATCTGTGACTGCTTTCACTGTATGGCCAACATAAAGTCCTCAAATTCAAAGTTCAACAGGGGTGACTGCGGTGTAACATATCTTTTTTCTTTTTCTTTTTTTTTAAATGAATCTAAAACCTGTTTTTAAATCAGATGGAGTGTTACAGTCATTGAGAAAGCAGGTCAAACATGTCTGACCACCACTTTATGAGGATAACATTGTACTTGTCCCTTCATCCCCTCTGCTGTACTAATGTGGCAGCTCATCTTCATTAATTATCTCCATGCTGGACAATGTATGTGGTAGTTGTGCTTCCAAAGAGAGAGGGTGTAATGTGGAAAATATGCAGAATGTATTTGGGTTGACTGTCCGGCGATTAATAATGATTGTGTTTGGATAAATAGTGCCCTACTTTCAGAATCTGTGAATCTAAATATTCCCAATGGGCTGCCTCCCTCCTGTATTGATTGATTGGTATAGTGTTTAAAGGTCATAGTCATAAAACATCAGGATGTAATTAACACACTGTGATTTTTAACCAATGGTGAATGTATGGCGTGTTGACTTTTTAAGTTATAGCTGGCTTCTCAGTGTGGTGTTTGAATAACCACGTGTTATTTGAATTTAAGATGAGGTTCAGGGCAAATGTAATTTCTGATGAGACAGTGTTCCTCACCAAAAAGGGGCAGGTAAGTCTGCCAGGCCTGTGATACATATCCTCATATAGTGTGTCTTTAATCATGGTTTCCGCGGAATAGACGGACCGTTGTGTCTCCGTTTTTCCTTTGAGCCATTCGCCTACAAAATACTAAAAACCTGCGTCCATGCAGAGTCACGTGGAGACAAGACAGATGCGACGGTCTCCTTATGGTTACTCCACCGTGCTTCTTCACAGATAATTCATTCAGTTGAGGGAATGCAATAAACATTTTGAGCTGCTTTTAACCTGATTCAAACTGGCTTGACCTTGAAATGACTAAAAGCTGAGATTTCATTGATGGATGTGATGCTAACAGCTTCATGTAGAAATGAGCCTTTTCAGGATTGTCACCAAAATGTGTTCAATGGCTTTCAGTCGCCAAAAAACCACAAGGACTGACCACCACATTCAGGCCCAGTTTTTAAAGCTTGTGTTATCGTGGTTCCATTCCCTGAATAACAAAAGAAAGCCTTCACTGTGTGTCAACACATTCCCCCTGTTGTTACCTTGGGAGTTGAGTCTATTCATATTTCCTCTAAGATTGAAAACAGGTGTTTTGGTTTGTGCAGACATTTATCTGAATGTCTGAGATTTCTTTGGCAAATATGGATGGAATAAGCTAACAATTCTTCTGTGTGTGTGTTAGCCTGTGCACCGACAGAGACATGGAAGAAACTGGTTTGTAATACGCAACCAAATTCAAAAAGAAGATTTATAAATTGAAAATTAGCTTTTAAATTATATACACCAATCATTTAATAATTAATTTGACAGAAATCTAATTTCAGATGTAATCATTTCTGAATTCTTAGTAACCTTGTTAAAATGTATTAAAATATTTTTTTCAATGCAATGACCTGACTGTGATCTGCAGCCATAGCTTATCAGGAGAAATGTTCAAACCAACCAGAGTGTTCATAATGTTAAATAGACAGGATTCTTCATAGAAAAACAATAAAAAAAAACATTTTGTCCAACATGGCTGCGAATTTCTCCAAACATATTATGTGATCTAAAGACACAAAGAGGTGTTTGGTTTTCATTTGGCTCCACCACTGATCTTCCTCGAGGGGGAAAAACAACCACAAAAGAGCCCGATATGAATTGGAAACCACAACCCAGTAATTTAATCAGAGCAACTAAAATCAAAGGAGGCAAAAGTTCAGGATCCGAATGCAACGAAATGGATCAGTTCCTTAGAACCTCCTGACATAGCTCACTTGTGGAGGAGCAAGCCTCGACAGAAAGGGCTGAGTAATGAAGATGGATGCATTCTGTTATCAGGCAGCCACTTACTGGGGCCTGATGTAACCTTAAACACTGAGGATAGCTCAGTTGCACAAAGAATCTAATTAATGAATAGCAGCCATGAAAGAGGACAAGGCAAGTGTGCATTTGCAGATGAATTCCAGACACTAATCAAACGCTGCCCAAGTGGTTTGGTTTGTCTCCAGAGCATGGCGATATTTGGCGAGGGTTTAAGGCCGTGTTTGCATGCTGGCTTGATGACTGTATGCATGCTTTAGTGTTTTTATGCATGGGCCTGCGTGCATATTGTGTGTGTTTTAACTGTGTGTGTGTGTGTGTGTGTGTGTGTGTGTTTATATGGGTTTTTCTTCTCCTGTTTGAATGTTAAGTGTTTTTGTACAGCTTTTAAAAAAGCCAAGCCCGAGGTTAACAAAGGACAGAATGTACAGAACAGGTGTGCAGTTGAGTTACTGACTTTGTTCCATTATTATGGGTTTCTTTGCTCACCATTGTACATTCACACCACTATTATTAGGATTTCGGTATCTGTAAAACTTAGCAGAGTGTACGTTTACTGTTTTTAAGTGAAGAAACACATTACATATTTAACCAGTTACAAGTACAGTTTGACCACTCTATTGAAATCCACAATTAGGAGGTACAAACCCACTAAAAAGGCAATAGACTCCTCACACATTGCCAGTTGAGGAGTTGCCTTTCTGTTTTTTTCCCACTGGTGAGTCATATACGACATCTGGCCACTGTTGCATCTTCTATCTATCTTGCATGATATGAAGAAAAATATCGCTGTTGTGCATTGTTCCCAAGAGGTAAAAAAAACACAGAAGAACACAAATGTGCATTTATGCGCCAACACCCGAAAGTTCATTGGGCAACATAAAGATGCGGGACAAATGCAGCGTCAGCATTTAAAATTAAAAGAAGGAGAAATTTGGGTCCATTACTTCATTAAAATCATCACACATAATCCATAAACCCATTTCATTCAGTTTCTTCTCGAGAAGTCCAGGAAATGCAGGATCATCTATATCTGGAGCATTTGCTAATATAATACCGTTGACCTGGATCTCACAAAGCATCAACAGGATCCTCCCAGCCTCGTCTGCTCTCAGTTTCACACGTTTACATTGTAACTGCTTGTTAATTAGTGCGGCTACCCCTCTGATCTGGCTAGCGCCACAGGATGTCCCCATGTAGCCCACCCAGTCATTGCAAAGCTTCTGTGCTTTGTGAGCCAGTAGGTGGGTCTCCTGGATAAATACTATACTTTATTAGTATTTTCAATACTGAAAATTGTACTTTCTTGATTCTTGTTGTTCGGGGTTTGTACCCTCATGGTTGAATGCACTTATTGTAAGTCGCTCTGGATAAAGTGTTAGTGGATTTTTTGACCAGTATAGTTTGTGTTAAATAGAGCAGGTAATCTTATGATCTAATTTACAATTTACGACACACATATAAAAATATGTGTGTCGTAAATTGTACATTTTTTTAAAGACTGGAATCTGTACACATCAGAGCAAAATCCACTCCACACTCACTTAGAACACGGATCTAAGCACTGTGTGTTGTCAAGTCGTTAGACTTTAATTGGGCCAAATCTTTTCACAGTCGGGGAAGATTTCAACAAGACAACGAGTTGTCATAGCCTGGTTCCACACCTCGAAATCACTGCTCACAACTGCTGTTTGTAAGGCAGCTCAAATAGCTCTGGTGTTGTGCTCATTAACAACTATTTCAGTCAGTTGGAGATACAGTCGACCACTCAGAGATTTGTGGGAGGGAGTAGGAATGGTTATGTCATCTTCCTTCATAGCAAGAGCTCGATCCATAAAAACAACCATCAAAAATGAACTGCAACAAGCCTGGATGAGGTTGCTACAGCTGTTATATTATTTGTTTGTTTGGTTTAAGTTATTATATTAGCATATTCGACTTATAATCAGTATTTTTATAACAATAAAAATCAAATGACAAAATGAAAAACAATGTAAAAGGGGCTGTTTGTTGTGATGAACAGAGAATTATCACCTGGATCTGCAACTCACTCAACTTCACATCAGGACTCGTGAGTCTCAGCTCATTGTTTACTTACTTTACTTCACTCCACAACCTGCTCAGCACCAAAGAGCAGAGAGTCACACTTCATGACAAGCTGACATATTCAGATATTTTCCTCTGAAAGACCCAAAACTGCTAATGGAAAGTTGACACTTAAATGAACTTTCAGCAGTTTCCCACAAACACCACTCAAAATTAATGACAATGTTGCTCTTTAATAGCTGAATGTGTAATTAGTAAATTATCTAGCTGCAGCTGATTCAGTGTAAACAGAAGTTAATGTCAGCAGGGCTGAAGTGTCACTAGGTGCAGATTGGTTGGGGACAAAAAAAGAAACCCTCTCAGCGAGACATCAGATATAATGTCAGACTGACTTAGCCCTGCATGAAAAAAATCATTCATTTAAATGAAGCCCATGCAACAAAACACTGGATGTGCCAAGACTCAAGTCAATTTTTGCTGCAGCATCATCCGTCAAGGTGGCCAGTCAAAAACATGCAAGCACCAATTCTTACAGGCTCACTTTGCAAACTTGACCTGTTTCTTTGTATTTACTCGTGACCGCGGTGATGAAAGATAAAACAACTCAGTTGTGAAATCCGGTGTCAGGGAATTGCAAAACGAGTTGCAGATTTGTACCCTGACCTGAACTTCCTGGATCATAGTTCATTACATCACAGATTAACACACCCGCAAATACAGCTGCCAGCTAAGCATCTGCAAGCATGTTGTACTTTGGCACTAAAGACGAATGATATCAGGTTCACACGCTCATGACCGTTATAATATAATGATTGCTATTGTTACCATCTTAGTTTACTAAATTAGGTATATAATTATTTAATTTCATATTTTTGGTTAGCACTGTGGCCTCACAGCAACAAGGTCTATGGTTCGAATCCCTGTTTGGGTTTTTCCGTGTGGAGTTTGTGTGTTTTCCCTGTGTCTGCCTGGGGTTTTCTCCTGGTAATCCCAAAACACAGATTGGGGTTAGGTTAATTTGAGACTCTAATTTGACCGTAGGTGTGAATGTGAGTGTAAGTGGCTGTTTGTCTCTGTGATGGGCCTGTGCTGACGACCTGTCCAGGCTGTACCCCGTCCGCTTCTCACACAATGTCAGCTGGGATTGGCTCCAGCTTCCCAAAGGATAAGTGGTATAGATATGGATGGGTGGTTGGATGGACTTTCAACTGAAGGTGGCATTACCTTTACAAGTATTTGATGAAACTGGAACAGTCCTGATCGACTCTATGACCAACATCACAGCTGCAACTCCCCATTCTGTCCCTGGCTTTAGTTTCTCTGCATCTTAAACCAGAACCACTTTGATATGTCTGAACATTCAGATTGTGTGAACTCATGAGGACTTGTGTTTTTCTCCTCTCATCCAGTACCAGCTCCAGTGGAGTTCTCCATGGCGCTGGGTGAGCTCCCAGTGGCAGACGTGGCTCGTGCTGATCACAGCGTTGGTTTTGCTGGGTCTGGTGCCGTATGTCGTTTACTGCATGATGACCCTCTTCACCAGCCCTCCACCTCCCAGCACCTTTAAAGTGGCTGCGGCCTCTTTTGGTCTGCTGACGGAGATCCTGCTCATCAAGTGAGTATTGGAAATTCGACTCCGTACTTATTAGCCTTTGTGTACTTCAAGCAGTTGAAGTACCCTTGGTCTGATCTTTGTATAACTTGGCGAGCGCAATCAGAATGCTGATGATTATGATTAATAAGATGATGATGGTCTTTCCACTCTGGTTGTATTCTGGTCTTAGATGTGTTTTCATTTTCCAAAAGCAAACAATATTCTCAAGAAATATTTCATTTTTATGTGAGCTTCAAAACAAGGAGCGGTGCGCAACCGTGTCACCCAAATAATCTGTGAAAACATGTTGTTGTCCGACCCGTAACACCCCCCACCCCTCTTGTTTTCATTTAGTCTTCTTTCCCATTTTGATATTGCTAATTGGAACAATGCCTGCGGTTCTGTAAACCATTAGTAAATGAACAGCCTGTTTTTTTATTAACATCTACCTTGTAAATAATACATTAGAATCCTGGCATAAACAATATCTACTCTGTGATTAGAAAGCTACATATGATGATTACTGTAATCAGATTACTGACACAGGTTATGTAATCTATGATTGCCTAAAGCAGAGACTCAATCACGCTGCACATCAGTAAAAAAACACCTGCTGGATTCAGGGCCGGCGCTAGAAACCCTCTTACTGATACTTTAACTTTAATAACTGCCTCCCCCCCGAAAAAAATTAAACATGATTTAAAGATAGGCTGCATAGGTGTGTTACATGTATGTAGCTTCCTGACATATTTATTACCCACATAACCAATGCCTATTTATCCCAAACTATTCAGGGCACAATATGAAATTTATTGTGATAATAAATTAAAACAGAATCACAATGTTGCATGAACATTGGGAAGCCTTCATCAATTATTCAGATGCTTGCAAGTCAACTTATGTTTGCTATCATATTAAGAACTGAAGCTTTGTCCACTGCAACGTTTCAGCTAAAATTCACTTAGTATTAATTTGTCCCCAGCCAGCTCACCAGGTTAGAATTAAATGTAGCAATGTTCTCTTACTTATTAAAAATGTGACATTTCAAGAAAAAACACCTCATTCAGACTCATTCCGTCAGATTCAACAAACAATGACATACTTTCATCCTTCATTTTTTAGCAGTAACCCTTGTTTTTCTCCTTGATTTTTGTCTTAACTTTTCTCTCAAGAGTCGTTTCTGTAATTTATTTGTATAATCACAGTTGTATATGGAGATTTGTTTTCCTGCTCCAACGAGCAGATTCAACAAGGTGGTGCTGCTACTGAACAACAGAACATATGGGATTTGTCACTTTGATCATATCCAAAGAGAGCAGCCGGCCCTGACCAGTTCTGACCAGTGATTTCTTCTTTTTTTTTTAAGAGAAATAACACTTCAAGTAGTATTTTGGTAACTAAAAGCACATCTGACCTTAATGAACTGAATTCTGGGAATTACAGACAAGCTCCCCTGTTTAGAATATGATGCTAGAAAGTGAGGTAACCCTCCAATCACCCTAAACTCCTTTTTCAGGCCAATAGCAAAATGAAAACTTTGTGTGCTACATCTCTGCTTCCTCCAGTATTTGTCTTAACTAAAACGAGAGGCTGTTTGTAATTAACTCTACAAGTCTCGTAACTTTTTTTCCCCCCATTAACCGCCTTTGCAAGGAATGTGGCTAGTGAACTGGTAATTAATAAATATGGTTGCGCTGGTAATGTGCTTCTGCATCATTATGTTGTTGAAGCCCTTATCCACGCTAGTAATGAGCTGTAATTTTATGACAGGAAATTGGTTTGTTTACAACAAGTTCAGCAGCCACAGCAGACGAGCTGCGTTCTCGGCACATCTCAGCTGCAGGTATTTGCTCATTGTTTGAGTTGAAAGAGGTTCAGATATGTTGTCATGCTAACAGTCATACTATTAAAATACAAACACTGTTAATGTCTGCGAGTCATTAAAAAGAAGAAGATGAAATGATTATGTTGTTTTGAAACATTAAAGCTTAATAATACCATGCCTTAGATTAAGTACATTATGTCAATTGGAAAACCAACAGTGTACATTGCCGGCTGTAGTGTGGAGGTATCCCACCGCACTAAAGGGGTTTGCTGTCAACTGATGCTTAAATGATTGCTGGTACAGTCGGACGGTTGGTGGGTGCCCTTATTAGGATTGGTGGGCCCCACAGACTCATGCCCCATGGTGCCTGTGCTGCCTGGGACGTGCCAGCCTCCTGCTGCCCCTTGTCAGGGAGCATCCCAGTCACTCTTCAGCCTCAGGGGGGAAGTCCTTGTACGGCACAACCCCCTCGTCTCTCACCCACACACACACACACACACACACACACACACACACACACACACACACACACACACACACACACACACACACACCCTGTGAACCTCTGAAACACGGCTTTCAGACAAAGATAAACAAGTGAGCAGTTGGGAGAGACTGTGTTTTGCACTCGTGGTCATTTACACTGACTCTTGATGAAAAGGTAACATGCTGTCATGACTGTCTAATGGCAGGAGGGTGAAGCGTTTTTGTTACCACCCCAGTGACTGAACCTCTCTGTAACCTGTTGTCAGTTGCTATGGCTACAACGCCTCAAGTTTCAGGGTATGCATATGGAAATTAATTACAGGACATGATCGGTCTAAATGTGATAAAAGATGTTAGTTGTCACTTGATGACATCCCTTGAATCAATATATGAAAATGAAAAAAAAACTGAGGGTGTGGAGTTCGAAAGAAGTGAGTTTACCATATCTCAGTATCCTGCTACTCATCTATACTTTACACTAGCTGCTACTAGACTAACACACCGAATCTCAGACTGAACTAATGGAGGCCAAGGAGGGGTAATGTAGGTTTTTAGGTTTAATCAAGAAAACAAAAAGAATGTGGAAAAAAAACAATGTCCTTAGTTTTGCTGTATTCATTTTGATTTGACCTTTTTTATTATAATTGGTCAAAAAGGGCATTAAAGGAAGGTCATGCTAAAGAGGAGGAGTGCAGTTTAAAGCCTATCAGGCCGTGAGTATTTTAAGTAGTTTTTGTTTTTAACAAACCTCTTGAAAAAAAAACAAGGAACACTGATTGATACTAACAGGTAGTTTGTGTCGTCACAACCGGATTTCTCTTATTCTTCAGTGTCATAGAGCTACAACGTTGTTAAAAGACTTTTAATCAACCTCAGTGAGACACATCATGTCAGCACTTAATCCGTCTCATTTCCCTCCAAGTCTATGAAACCCTTCCTTTCAACATTTGGAACCTTCAAAATAATCTTTTCATCCCTCCTCCTCTTTCTGCAGGTCTGTTACTGGAAAGATTCACAAAGTCACATGACATTTGTCAGGCTCGAACTGCCTTTCCGAAGGCTGCCACACAATATGTGCCCTCTCCTTCCTTTACTGTCATGTCAGGAGTCGCGGAGCTGAGACAGTGCCCTGACCATGCAGCTCTGCACTGTGAATTTTTATATGCCATTGCCTGGAGGTTAGAAACTCTCATTATGCCGTGTTAGATTTATTAAAATAGATTATGGAAATGTTAATTAAGTAATTAATTACATTATTTAAGCAGCATTGACAGATAAGGGAGTGTGTGCGTGTATGTGTGTGTGTGCGGGGAGGGGGGTGTCAAGCTCCCTGGGTGGTTTAAAAGGATGTGATTGGTGACAAGGGACACTGTGGAGATGGCGTCTAACCGCTAGCGCTGACATGATACAAAGTGGCCTACACTGCTCTCTCACCTCACGCTACTGTCTGCTGCAGTTTGCAGAGCTGCCTCAGGACGAGGCGCTCAGCTGCCTTTTGCAGATATAAGTCTGCACAAGCGTACAAATGTGCTTTTTCTGAAGTTACAGCTGCACATAAGTCAAGAGAATTTGGGAGCGAGAGCACAGAATACACATTTACCACTTTACATTTTCCTTTGTGTGATCATTTGAGCAAAGCATTAGCTGTGACATCTGAGCAAAGGCCTCAAACAATATTTCCAAGCTGCTCCAAGTGAAAACACAGCAGCACAATTGTAAGATGAATTACCCACGAGTTGATACTATGGACTCTCTTATCTGTTGACACTTTAGTTAGCACAAAGCACAAGAAATGTGTTTTCCAATTCTCTCAGAATTGAGCTTTTCTTTGTCCCATCAAACCTATAATAAGGGAGGGAAAATTGCTCTGATCACACTTGATAAGAACAAATGATAGATGTTGTAAACAAGCAGAATGGTTCAATTCTGATCTGAGGTATTGATTTGCCTCAGTAGACAATTATTTCGTGGACTGAGGTTATGCATCCAGTCAATCTGCTGCAAAAAGGGCTTTTGTGTTTGGTGTCCAGTGTATCGCTTCGTGGCAAACAGCTCCTGAACATGTTAAACCATTGAAATACTGTTACTGAATATTCCTGATGGAAAAATACACGTTGAAATAATGAGGTTCTCCATTTCTCTGGTCATCCCTCACATTGCCAGGCAGAACTGAAACGTGTCGGTCTTAATGTTAGGTGGCTACTGTTTGAAAATTACAGTCCACCACATTAAGTTCTGTTGGTGTGACCCAACATGAAGAATCTATGACAAAATATGTCAATATATATTTTGTAATTTCTGTATAATAAGCAGAAACTGAACACTGGACTAATATTCACCAAGTAGCCAGAAACTTGACTCCAAATGATGCTGATGCTAGTCCAGCTATACATCAAATGTCTGTAGAGCCCAAGGAGAGCCTTTAATATATGTTCTGCATGTTTTGTCCTTCCAACACCATTGCCATTCATCACATTTAGAATAATATAAAATAGAAAAAAGCATTGAAGCTTCACATTTCTGCTTGCTGTTTTGGTTTTATGCCTTCACTCCCATTGTTCTCATAAACATTGTTTCAGCTGTTTACATAAAAAAAGCTCTGATATCAATTCACCATGTTATATACTGTATAGTGGAGCAGCTGCAACAGAGTCGGGTATTTCTTCCAGGGTTGGTGGAGACCAAAGCAGAGTTAATATGAGTGAATATTGAACTGGTCATAAACTCGACTGGCTAACTTCTTCGCTATATCAGCTAATTGGTAATAACATGTCATTGATGTGTTTGGTCGTTGTTCTGTTGTCTATCTTAAAAAAATCTGTTACATATTGAATAGTTTTGAAAATGTTTGCCTGCAGCACGGAATTGTACCATTTGGCTTTACTTTCCAATATTTGTCCAAAACCATGATCTTTACCATAATGTGAATATTATCTATAAAGGCCTCAATATACTGCAATCAAAAACATAATAAGAGACAGTAGACATGCTTGCATGGATATTGGAAAGAAAGGCCTCAGTTCCTCACTTGGACAAGAGGAGGTGGTCAGTGGAATGTATTCATGCAGCCACTTTGTTTCTTCTAAAATGTATCTGGTGAAGCACATTAGTATAGTATGTACATGTTATTGGTTGGAGACAGTCTTGACTTTGATATATTGTTTTATTCCATTGCTGCAGGTTGTCTTTCATTTATATTTGAAGTGTTTAAACATCAACATCAGACATCAAATGTTGTTCTGAACAAAGCAGTTACATATATATATATATTTTTTTTATATTATAGTTTACTCTTGGCCAACATGGCCCCTTCCTAAATATATGGAGGGACTCGACCTGTATGGTCACATCCAGTCAGGAGGCTAAGCAGCGCTCAGAGGTTCCCACATACACTAAAGCCTTGGTTAATGGGAGAAGAGGGATTTAATAATGAGATTAGGATTATGTTATTATACCAACACAGTTATTTGAGATGAAGTGTGAATGTACCTAATTGGACTTGCATGACAGAAATATGTGGGATGACTCCACAAGTCTGTTCTCTCCTGATGTTTGTACCTTGGTTGTGTTTTCTCAGGTGTCTGTGGAGCTACCTCAGCAGTCGTTACCGGCAGGCTGAGCAGAGCTCCTTCACAGTCCGGGCCAGGGGCTCTGAGGAAGACAGAGCGAGCCTGAGCCGTCGGGATCAGTCCGAGGCCACTTCAGCAGCGGCAGGTCACGCTTCATCAGCGGCCGCACCCAGTCAAGTGGACGCGAGGAAAGTGGATGTGTTGGAGAGTGGCTGTCTCAGCCTTTTCTAAACCACTAACAGGAGTTTACAGAGTATAGGACTAAAGTAAATCCTTAGGGTATAAGCTGTGTCTAAGGAAACACATCAGTTTATTAGTGTTATTACTGAGATTTTACACCTATTGTAAAGTCTCAAATGTTCTTGTTTTTCTCAATGTCAAAACTTTGCACTTTATTCAGTGAGCCTATTCTCATATATTGCAAATTGAAGATAGGAAAGAAAATGCACGAGTGCATGAGTGTGTTCAGGCTCAGAGAGGGAAAAAAAAGGCTGAAATCTCTCTTTCCTTAATGATGCCCACACAGAGACAATGGGGCGCCGCTCTGATTAGTGTCACCTGTCCTTGTGCATCTCATCAGCTCCATTATGGCTCCATCTCCCATGCTTCTACTGCTAATTGAATAGCCTGTAAAGTGGTGACAAGGACGGGGGCGAGAGCAACGTCTGTCCCAGCGCTGTTGCAGAAATGAGAGTAAAGCTTCCCAGTGCGACAAGAGCTACTAAAACATAAACCATTATCATACAGATGGAGAAAGTGCCAACAAGTAGCCCTCATGTTATATTACCATCACTTCATCAACGCAGTGTTTTCAATGGAACAGCTTTCAGTTTGCATCTACTGTTTTGTGGGAGACGCAGTGCTGCACTTTTTTGCGCTATATCAGACAAGACGTTCATATTGGACGTAGCAGCAAGACGCTCAACAATCTTTTCATGTTATACTACAGGTGTTGATAACAATTAAATTACAGGAAACTGGAATGTTTGGTTAAAGCCTCTGTATTTGTTCTCATTTAAACAAATCCATGTGAAAACCAAAATCAAATGTTTCATTATCTATTGACCCAAATTTCCACTGTTACATTTTCCCAGAACTGCTGAGCACTACATTTTTAGTAAAGGTACATCCTTTTTTTCCAGGGGACTATTTTCTGCTGCGGATTAATACTCATTTGGTGCACTAGCAAGTGTTTATATGCAGCACCATATGACACAGGTGATTAGACCACATTAATATCTTTACCACTTTCTGTGTTTGCTGTAGTAAAGCTCCATATATGTATTGGCAACCATGGCCAACAAACTGAATTCTAATTGATCGTATGAATCAAACTTTAACGAGGCACTCAAGAAGAAGATAAACTGAGTCCTGTTCCTAAAACGTTGCATCCTACATTACCCATAATGCAAGCAATAGTTTCTTTTTATTGGCCCTTCATGCTCAGTAAGTGGTTGTTTGTGCTGCAAGCTATTTGTTTTAAATCTGGAATCGACATGTAGACATCTCCTTCAGAGCCACATTATACAAAGACTACTGTAAATAACTGTGTAACTCTGTAAATGCATTTCAATAGTAAACGTTTCTGTATATTATATGTGTTTAATAATCAAATGCTGTGATGTTATAAACCATCAATAACTTTGTTGTACAAAAAGTTGGGAAACAAATAAAAAGTGGGGCAGGCCTCGATGTGATGTTTACACTGAATGATTTTCAGGTCTCTTTGTATTTAGTGAAAATAAAATATTTCTGCAAAGTTCTACAAAGAAAACCCCCGCAAAAAAGAGCGGTCTTTTATTTTGATTGGATAAACAGAAGCATCTGTGATGCAGGGCTGTAGTGTGGGTGCCTCTCCTGCCAGGCTGCAGCCCCGCTCATATCTGCATGTGCCTGAAGCTCAGCTAATGTTAAAAGGTCCTCCTCACTCTGCTCTGCTCCTCTAGCATTGTGACCTGCAGGCTTATCCTGCCCAGTCTCTCTCTGTTCACCTCTCGGTCACAGCCAAGTGACTCTCCGTCGGGCACCACCTCAGCTTAGAGACTTTCTATGGTCAGAACAGAAGACGCACAGCAGTATCTCACTGCTGTATCTGGTAAATGCCACAATAACAGGCCTGCGCAGGCTTCCCAGTGTCCCTATGCCTGCATGGTTCCGGGGCTTAATGTGTGCGCGTGAGGGGCCAGATGGACACTTTCATGAGTGTATGAGTGTGGATTATTCCGCCGACAACATCTGGGGCTCCACATGGTACAGCAGACTGCAGTAAGACAGGCAGGTGGGCACGTAGAGAGTGTGCCCCTCCAGTGGGTTCTCTTACATCTATACCCACCGACAGGGCATCGTTGCAAATGGCAAACCGAAAGGTTACAGGACCATCCTGCAGGACAAATGCTCCTCTGGATCCTCGGACTCCATGTCCTTCTTCCTGTGCCAGCAGCAGCCTACTGTTTCTTGCTCTACAACTCGAAAATATAGTCTTCATTATGTTATGTTTATTTAGAAACAATTTGGGGGCGCGGCGTCTTGCTCAAGGACACTTCGTCATGTGGACAAGAGGAGCCAAGGATTGGGCAACCACTTCTGTGATTAATAGCCCACCTACTCTACCATCTGAGCTACAGCTGCCTATGATATGAGCATGGCACTGCCATATTATCACATTATGTTCTGATTCACAGTCGTCAGTGTTCATCACTGGGTCAAACATGTGCATCACATGACAATGTTGCTGTAAAACTGCATTTTACTTGTGCAGTAGCAATTAGTCAATTTGTTGATTAATTAAGGGCAACAACATTGAAATAACATGAACAAGATAAAAAATATTCAATTAGAAGCAAAGGATATTATTTAAAGTATCAGAAGTAACATTATAGGCTACTCATAATTCAGACCTGTTACTATTGTACTACTGTATATTGTTATTATATTAATGAATTATTATAACAGACATTTTAATGTGAAAGGGTTCCAGTCGTAGTAATGTTTTCTCATCCTTTCTTCTGAACTAAACTAAAGCTGGATCCAGATCCCAACAGTATTTAAGTTTTAATATTACAAGAAAACCTTTTAAACTGTTATGACAATTTGCTAAATAATATATTTGTCTTGGTAAATTCCAACATTATATTCATAATATTGAGACTTTCTTCTCAATTCTGACTCTAGACTTTGTTCCTGTAAGATTATGACATTATTGTAATATTGCGATATTTTTCTCCATGTGACCCTAATACTTCGTTGTAGCAAATAAACATAGTAGAGCAGAATATTAAAGCATAGGTATAAAGTGGGGCAGATTAAATCCAGATCAAATTAAGTGTTATGTGGTTGGCCAGAGAGAGTGGAGGGTCAGGGGAGGTTGGTCCATTGAAGCGTCAGTACACTACACTACGACACCTCTGGAGCAGACGCCATTATAACGGCATTTTAACACTGGTACAGTATGTGTTATGGTCACAAATGTACCTACAAATTGCTAATTTAATTTTGTAAAATACACAGTGAATAGTGTCAACTTTTATTCACAAACTGCACTGGGCATGCTCCAAAAACTCATCACCAAACTTATCAATGCTCCACACTCGTATTCGATTGAACTCCAGCCAGGGCCTTTGTGAAATCAGAGCTCATTAGACGAGTCCACCTCATAATGAGTGGCCAGATCCACCAGGAGAGATAAAGCTCCCGCTCAGCGCTGACTGAGACCCAGTCAAACACACCCGCAGCGCCTCACACCACATGTGAACGAGCTATTTGCTTTGAAGCACCAACACACAGATTTGAATCAGCGAGTCAGAGTGCCAAATGTCCTAGGTTGTGAGTGACAGGCGATCTGCTTTAGAGTTGGCTACCTGTTGAGGAGGATTAAACAAAATACAGATGGTATTTACATATTAAACAAACAAAGGCACTCTCTGTTCTGATGGACACAAAAGTGCTTTCATCAAGTGGAGATGGTTCAAAGCAGAAAGCCCCAGATTCACTGTTGATTAACTATAACACATCAAATCTTTACCTTTTCACAAAACATCAAAGTTCTGATCAAGACTCTTCATTCCTCCGCATGTGTTCGTCATGATTCCCTCGCCGCTGATGTATAAGTCATACATGACTGTGTTTCTGGCCTGCGATAGAATCACATATGACCCTGAGATCACCTCTGAAGGACGAAGGCTGCTGAGTGTCCGGCCGTGTAGTCGGGGCCGTCAACACGACACGAGCGCGGCGCGCGGACTGATCCACCGCGGGTCGAGTCGAATAAATTAAGTGAATTACCAGCTGCCTCGTGCAAGCTCGCGGGATGCAGGGTGGCATGAGCACGCCATTACAACAATGATAAGGATATCTGCCTGGCCTTGTGTTAAAGGAATTACACATAGCATCCAGAGCCTTTAAGAGAGTCTGACAGTTTTGCGCACACTGGCAAGTTAGTATGACATGAAAATGTGTGTGGCTGCAGAACGGCTCGGCTGCTGCCCGGCCTGAGTCGGGGGCACTGCTCGGTTGGCTTGATGAGGAGTAAAAAAAAAGAAAAAAAAGAGATGTGCTATTGTGATGCAAATGGACACAGCGTTGTGCTTAAACAATGCATTAATGTGTCTCTCTTGAGGAGATAACATCACAAGATGCACAACAACACAAAATGATGTCCTCTGAGGTTATTTAAAGCGATATGACATCACATCCTGACATTGCAAGAAGTCCTTACTGCCTGTCCAACTGCTTTTGTCTGCGGCTTTGATAAAAGCAGATGAAGGATAGAAGGCTGCGTCTGAACCCCAGCCACCATACGCTGGAAGCCCATTTACATAATTGTATGTATATCGTATTCTGCTCTGTTCTAATGTTTGGATGTAAACTGAATTGAAGACTTTATACGCAAACACGGGACAAAGTGTTGGAGCTTAAACACAGGACACGTGGCAAGGTGTCTGATAACTTTGTCTTCCACCTGTAATCTGATGCTGCGCAGAGAGGAGGGATCGGCCTCACTTCCCCGGGGTGATTTATGATTGAGGACATGCTAATAAAAATATCAAAACTATCTGAGCTCTGGTGGGGGAGATACCGGTCCACTACGTACATCATGCTTGACAGGCCTGTGCAGGAAATCGCCTGCTCGGTGATATTATGCTCGTATGGGTGCCCGTTGCCCTGCTCTTGAACACAATATGCAGCTGTTGTTTGTTTTTTCTGGGAGGGTCAGTGGGGGTAGCACTGCTCACACAAGGTGACATTTACGTGAGCATGTGCTCCTCCTCGCCTGACAGGTGAAGCAGCTTGAAATCATCGTCCAAAAGAGTCGGATTCAGACAACTGTCCTGGAAGGGCAATTTGTTCCACCACCCATTTTAGTTACATGAATGGGTTTTCATGTAACCAAAAAGGAGTGCACAAATCACCATAAACAACAACAATCAACAATTTTAAGCATGTAGTAGCCTGATAGCAGAAGAAATAAAGGACTTAGAGGAATTAGAATGAAGGAATTAGAGTAACGATTGTTTTATGAGCTGGCACATAGTAGCGTGAGGGCGCGACAAATAATTCCCTCAAGAGTAAATGTAAGTGAGTATATTCTTTTGCTTTCTGGACCACCCGATTCTTCCAGAGGGGGGCATGGTCCATTCTGCTGCACTCCAATAATCGTTTTCCTTCCCAGACGAGTCATAGTACCAAAATGAAAATGTTAAAAGACTGTTAAAAGTGACATGAAATGTTAAAAAAAAAGTTTAAAAAGGAGTTTAGCTTCAAGTAAATGCAACTGTATTATTTCGTTTCAATGTAATCAGTCTTTGCATCAAATTTAAGTTGTGAGTCAAACACTGGTTACAGGCACTTACTGTACATGTCTTTACAATTTGCACCTCTTTGCCGTGTATGATGCTGCTTGTCAGGAAGAGCTTTTCCTGCTTTAAAATCCGGTGCCAAAACTTGTGTGAGTTCAATTTGATTTGGAGCTGCACGGGTCACCTGCCCTGTAGGACAGTGACTCTGTGCTATCATATTACAGCCAGTGGCACAGGACACAGGCACAAGCTGCCCATACTGAATAAACACTAAAGGATTCATATCCAAACTCAGAAGAGAAACACATTCCAAATAGTTCATTAAAAGCCTCCAATGACTGCATGAAATGATAAAGTGCTGTGTTAACTTCTCACACAGATCCCACACACTCTCATACACTCTCATACACGCACACTCTCTCACCTTTGATGGATTTATATGGAGTATGGGGCGTGGACGCAGAGTAATTTAGTATGTGTTAAAAGCCGCTGCAGGGATGTAGCCTGTAATACTCACTCAATTCCACTTCCAATATCACTGTTTGTGAAATCTCAATGATTTTCTGTCTCTGTGTCTTGCCCGAGCACAAAATCATCCACAAAGTACACTGTCACAGACGAAAATGTGGTGAAACGTGAAATCCAGTGCAAACATCAGCCCCAGCAGAGCCAGCGATGTTGTCAAAATGTTACACTGATGCAGTTTTAGGCCTCGATAAGTGAATCAAACACATTGCTGTAATAATTTGCTTGTTCTGAAGTGCTTGTAAAACAGCAGATTGTACAGTTCAGTGACCTCATCGTGCAGTTTCTCTATGTATGGTAGGAAAGCATGGACGTGTTTTTCTTCGTTGTCCTGCGCAAACAACCCCGGTGCTTGGGAACAGCCATTCATAACTCTTATCTGTGCCATGTTGTGTTAAGTGTTTCCTTGTAATCATAATTTTGTCCCCCTTATGGGCAATCAGCAAGTCAAGACTGTCAGATGTCAGAAGTGCATTTGCCAAACAGGAAAGCAGCTGTAGACATTTGCCACAAAGGCCATGTTTAATTAAGCGAGAAGCAAGATTTAGTGAGGGGAGGCGCTCTGCTGGAGCAACTTAACAGCCTCCGAGTGTCAGATCGACCGCTCTTAACATTACATGTGTTTGTGTGACGCAAAAAGTTCTGTTTCTTCTTGTAAAAAGACTTTTCAAATTGCCTGTGTAAATTAAAGTCAACAGGGAGAAACTTCAAGCTTCATCCTGTTCTTTTACTTTGGTCTCACTGTTGGCTTTGGATCAATATGATCGGTTATATCTGCTGACATCAGCAAAGCAAAGTCTGATTGAAAAGCTGAGGTTGTAAACAAGCCACATCAGGTTAGTCATCTTTTCACCATGAGGTTTAAGTAATATACAGTATGAAGATGGAAGACATGTCTCCACTTCCTCCCACTGTCCAGAAATGAGGCCAAAATACCCAGGATATGAACGCCACCATGTTGCACCAGTGACGACTTTTGGAGCCAGATTCGGCAGAATAGTGATGTGAGAATGGCGCTCGGTGGCAACGTGCCAATTGCGAGTCAGAAATAGCTGTCGATCATGATGTTTCACCCCATTTTTAGAGTATTAAATAGCTAATTAAATCCAAGCTGACTGGGATAATTTACTAAAACATTACATCTAACTAAGAAAAAATCATTTGACTTTTTAGTTTGGTCTATGTCCCATCCACTAACATGGAGGAGGTAGGGTTTATGACCTATACTGCAGCCAACCACCAGGGGGTGATCAAGACACATCAGCTTCACTTCTGTAGCTGTCGTGTCGTTTGTCTTTATACAGTCTATGGTTTAAACAAAGGCAAACATACGTTCAAATTCCTTCAAACACAACGCACATATCTTGATAGTAATACTGTATCATTTTCTTAGATGATGCCTTCGCTGTCTCACCAAGGAGCATTGCTTTGTTCTTGTGTCGAACTCTACACTGGTCTGTTTGACCCCCGACCAACCAACTTCCTAGATAGCTAGAGTATAAAAACACACATCATGGCGACACACACTCGCTGTAAAAAGACATTGCATACAGCTTTTCCTGCTTTTGCGTTCCTTTATATCACTGCCTGGTGGTTTACAGCGTCCGTCCACTGCATCGGTGGGTAAATAAGTACGCACACATTAGTCCTTGTGGAAAGTGCACTCACACACACACACATCGGAGATTGCTTCCGGGTCACATCCAAGACAATGCCTCGAGCGGAAGAGACGAGACAAACGCTAACTCTGGATTTGTTGTCATGGTAACAGTAGTACACGCAGTTGTGTTTAATTTTATCCACGATTTTATCATCTGTGGGGTCGAATCCAAAATGGCTCCTGACATTATTCTCTAAAGCACAATTTGCTAGTTTTTCCCTAATTGCGTGAACAGCAGCAGCATAGTTTGCTGAAAGTGAAAAAAAAACATTATTTGCAAGTATCTCAGCGATTGATTTGATGTTATTGTTATTTTATCCATGAATATGATGAAGGAAATATATTTACAAAAAAATAAGATATGGAATAAATTCTAATTATGCTGGAATCATCCAACCAGCTGCAAATTGGTTGAATAGACTTTCTCCACAACATTAAGCAGCTGATAAACAACTAACATGAGTGCATCTTTTAAATAATATCAACACCCCTGTAAAATGCCTCACCTTCAGCTGCCACAAAACCCCCACTTCCCTGTATTTCTCTTTTTTATTTCAGACACAGTTGTGGTGTGGACTCGCTGTCTGCTAACGGTGCAGGAAAACATTCCTTCAAGACAAATTTCACCCAACATGAGCTGCTGCACCCTGACACTGGCAAAGTTACACTTGTGTAAATGTCAAGAGAGATGTGTCCTCCTTTTGTTTGCTGCAGACTTTGCCAGCAGCTCATTTCCTCCAGGAGCGCATTAACAAAGCAGTTAATTCTATCATTAATTAAAAGGAATCACAATTCAGTGAACACTTCAAATTAATCTATTGAGATTTGCTCTCACACACTGCTCACATTCTATTTTCTTTGTCTCATCAAAGAAATTGCGGCTCGAGAGGCATGTTTTTTTTTCTGTGTCATTTACGTCAGTCTGGTCCTGTGTAGCTCCGTCAGCAAAGCATGTCCCCAACACTGCAAGGTTTAATAGTTTGATTCCAAAGGGATTCATCCATGCAATAAATGAATACACTCATAGTGATAGCAGGGAGCTAACACAGGAGGGGTTTGGCTGAAAAAAAACATCTTAAAGAAATATGATGTGAATATCGTAGATCTAGATTGTTTAGATATGCAATATGCCCACCCACATATACTACTATAAGCAATACTTCTATTATTACACACGTTACTGCTGCTCCCTTCATCTCTGTCGGACGTTTTCATGTGTATAAAAACATTGATACACCTCTAACTCCATTTATGTTAGACACTGTTTTTGCTCATGAATGTTTTAAATATGTGCTCGGTTAGATCGAAATTTTTGTTTCCCTTTTAAAAGTTGTTTTTTTGGTAGTCTCTCCTCTCACTCTCGTCAAGGGTTAAGGGCAGATGATCTTGCACCTTGTTAATCCCTATGAGGCAAATTGTAATTTGTAAATATGGGCTGTACAAATAACATTTTAATTGGAATATTCACAAACTGATTTTAATCACAATTAATTAAGTGTGATTGCTGTTATTGTACCCCCTTTGTTAATATATTACCCAGGGTGGCCTCTGGAGTTGTGAGTTCATGTGAAAATGATGTAAAAGGAAACATTTTTATAATGAATCCAACATTTTGCCGAAAATATTGAAGATAATAGCGCCGCAACAAAACCAAAATGCTGGCCACACGGAGCTGTTTATCTCCTCAGTCACTGGAGTCGGGTTATAAATACTTTGTGCTTGGCATCGCCACAGTATGGAGCTACTTGGAGGGTGATGAGGTGCTAATTAGCAACTGTTAGCAGAAGTAAAAAACTACATCCACGGCACATCTTGCCGTTGCCACTGAACGTTCCGCCGATGATCCTTTCTCCACCGCTCGCAGACACCGAGACTTGAGAGATGTCCCTTATTAACACTGTGTACAAGAAACAGGCTTTTTTTCCCTTCCTCCCAGGCAAGCCGGGTCTGACAAATTAAGGCTGTGGAGTCATTAGATTAAGATAAGAACTTATCTTTTACTCTGAGACAGACTTTTATCTATTGTATTTTCCTTCTCTCCCATCTCTCTCGTTCCCCCCCTCTTCTACCGCCCATTCACTGTGAGATTGTTAAAGTAATTGGGATGTTATGTGACCAGAAAGGCCAGATAAGTTTTTAACCCTGTCATGGATTAACCTTTCATGACTGAGGTAGGTCACAGGAGGTGCAGTTGGAGACATGTTAAGACTCATTTAAGGGAATCTTGATGCGTTATTGCTCATAGACGGCTTGTTTTTTCGGCAGGTACATGTGCCAGGAGGTCTGGATATGACTCCTGTACGCTGTCAGGGGTTATTAAAGCATAAAGTGTATTTTCGGGGTCGCTGAACATGTCTGGTGCGGTGTCTCCATCTCCGAGTACATCATTTGGAGACGTTCAGCCAGGTTCCGTCACGTGGTTCTTTGAAAGCTATTTTAAAGGACCTTTTAAAGTTAATCACAGTCACGCTCTGTTGAACTAGTTTAAAGAGAATCTGCATCGGGAAAGGAGAAAATAGTAGAATCTCTCTGATAATTGAATCTGCAGCAGGATAATTAGGGAAGTAGGCCTTTGAACATCAAATAAACAATCACCATCAGATGCTTCATTTTTGTCTAAGAGCTGTGTATGTATTTGACCCAATCTGACGCTTCTTTACTTTTCTTGCGTTATTAATATCTGACGGAGGAATCACAGCCCGGAGCAGCGTGATTAGAGCTCTGAGATCTATTATTCTTCAAAGCAGAACATATGAAAACCACCTGAAATGAATGAGTCGGACCCCTATGGCAGCAGCCAGTGCATTTCTATGATCCCGGTGTGTTTAGAATCCTTTGTTTTAAAGGTCACTGCACCATCTCGTTGATATCTAGACATTTCTTTGTAGCGCTAATTGTGTCTACATACTTGACCACTTTGTCAGACAACTCCGCACTAGAGCCGAGAATTCAGAGGAGTATATATGCTGCTTGTTTACTGCGATCAAGATAACAAGGACAAGTCTGTGAAATAACGAAGGCCGTGGCTGATGCAGAAAACACTGTATTTTCCATTTTAATGGTGTTTAAGCGTGGAAGCTGGAGGAGAGATAGCTTGAAAAATGTAACTAAAGGATCGGATTCAGTGGGATCCAAATGGCAAGGGTAGCTGTTGGGCATGATGACGTGCCTTTGATGTGAGCTATAACTAGCTTTAAGCTCGGCTCGGGTGCATCATGGCTGCATCCTGACTGATGTGAGTATTCCATTTAGATGAGGGGCCCTTTGTCGTGTGAGCCAACTGTACCTTTAATTTCAAATTCTCTAATGTCTCAGATGGGGTGACATTAAAGGCCTAGGTCATTAGTGTATTGTAATGTTTGCCCACAACCGCATGAGCTGGACTGTCATCCCTTAGAATTTTGTCACATTCATCAATGCTGTGCATAACGGGATGAGAAAGTATTTACATATTGGATCAAAATTGCCAGAGGAGAGCATTAATTATTGAAAAACTGACAGAATCAAAAGAGCAGCTTTTTCCTTTTCATAGTTTGTTGTCTGCACAGACTGAAAGCCACTCTGTGCCCAGTAAACACAATTATCCCAATTTTAAAGGCATCGCAGGCTCTTCTTTTTGTTGAGAGAACATGCTCGACACAAAGGCCACAGCTTCTTCTGTCACCATAGTCAAATGAAGGTTTGCCCTTCATGCTGCACTTCTCCAATAGGCTGTAACAAGCATCTGAGAGGGGGCCGTGGTGCAGCTTCTGGAGAGCCACCTACTGTACAGCCCGCATCCTTGTTTGTGTGTCAGGCTGCTGATGTGCTTAGTGGCTCCTGAATAATAGAGAGTGCATCATATTGATCACTGTCATTAAGCGTGAGACTTGTCCTGACTTACTTATTGAAAATAAAACACTGTGCTAACAAGGAAGTGCATGGACACAACCGTGCACATTGTTGTGCACATTCCTTCCAGGCCAGTGTTGTTTCTTGGCTGTTGTAGGCCTGCACATTAGTATGATTTAAGATATATGAATTTATGGAGGCCTTGAAATACATTTTTCTGCTGTCTGATAACAGACCTATGATAGATTATGTTTCTTATATTTAAATGACTGTTTTTATAAAGCTGAAACAGCTATATTCAAATTTTACTGCAGTAGATGAAGAACACTATGTATTATTATACCTGACTTACAGTCGTGGATCTGCCTACTAGAACTTTTAGTTTTAGCCGTAATTATTTTTATTTTAATGCATTTTCCCTTTGGGGATCATTAAAATTTCATCTTGATCTTATCTTTGTAATCCTAATCTTAAAATCAGTTTTTGCACAGAATATGTTGTAACCTGCTTTTCCACTGTTGCAGTTATCTGTGTCTATTTCATACTTGATGAGTGAGTCTCTAAAAATATTTTTGAAGGTGTCTCACATACCAGACATCTGTTTAAACAGAGCCATAATGGTGGATAATAGAGTTTGTTTTACAACACTGCCCCAGAATATACAGTAAATTATATGCATAGGCGATGGCGACAGTAAGGACTTGAAAATGCAGACGGATACATTTTACTGCATTTTCCCCCCGTCCACAGTGTCATCCCTTTAAGCTGCCAAGAGAGAGTAGGGGGGTGAATTCATGAGGGTCTTCTGTAATAGGCTGGCATACGCACAGGCACAGCCTGTGGAACCTTACAGGCTGCTGAAGCTGGTCTTGGCATTGCTTTTGGCAGCTATGTGGTTATGTGCTCTTTCGCACTGCACATTCTTTCTGGGAAAAAAAAAAGTTTTAACTAGCTGGTCCTACCACTCCTTTATAAATGAGGCAGCCCTTGGCATAAATAGATCTACATGTTCATTTGGTGTATTAAGAGAGACACACAGTTAAAGAGTGTTCATTACAATTGTAAATTTCTGCCCTCGGGCCCTTAGCCGAGCGCTAGATTACATGAGGTCTATGCTCACGGACAGCGCCTGGCATCTGATTGAGGGTCCAGTGCAGCTAATTAATTTCATTAGAAAGTGAAGTCATCTTCTAGCAGGAATTAATATTTGGAGCGTCATGTTGCTAATTTATTTCCAGATTTAATTAGCTCAGAGAAGAAATGTTGCTTGGGCAAGAGGACTTTTTAATTATCAGCTTGGATAAATTTGAAAATGTTGATGCCTAAGGGTTGAGTTAATTAAAACCTGCATTATTTTAACTTTAATTAGCTCCCATCTTTGTTTTTCTTCACCATATGGCCATGTCCTGTAGTCAAATTTAGTTAATTAAGCTAATTAAGCTAATCATTTTAATTACTCAAGACAATGTGATTGGATAGAGGATGACTACAAGTTTATAGCCAAGTACTTGTTTTTCATTAAGTTGAAGGGACAGAGTTATTTCTGATTGCAGTTGGCAAGCATAGCAGAGTAGTTTGAGAATGTGACAGCCTCTGAGATATTAAGGCTGAAGTCTAATTGCATTCCTTCGTAAAAATTTGAAAAAAAAATCTTGTCACCAGCACGACTCTTTAAGAGGAGAAATGGTTTACTACAACATCTTTAAGCTTTCTGCTCGTATGCTGATGTCGGCCCCTTGTACTCCATCAGATTAAATAATGTCTACACTTATACTCACATTTAAGAGGCCCGGCGTCAGAACAGATGCTCAGTTCACTGGCAGCAGCACGTGGGAGACACAATAGCAGATATCATGATCTGCAGATAAAGTCATTACTGGTCCTGATAGTGTGTGAAACATGTGAAGCCCCCGTATCCAGCGTGTTTCTTTTGACCTCATGTAGGCTATGAGATTGAATTGTAATTGGGAAACATAGCCGAGTGTGTGTTTGCTGGTCGCGTAGGCTGCTGCCCTTCCCCTCTATGACCCTGGAGTGAGGGGTGGCCAGGCTGTGGGTCTCTGCGAGCTGCTAGCAGCTGTGCATCAGTCTGGACACAAGCTGGGCCCATCCAGAAGATAGGCCTAGCTGACAGATGCAGAGGCTAAACCCAATAATGAAATAGTACGGGGAGACATCATGTCCGTGGTTTCCATCATTGTTAAAAGATTTTGGTAGCGAGTACCCCCACTTAGGTAATTTGTTTCCATGTATAATCCTATTGCTCACTATTAAATTAAACCAACTGGTCATTTCAGTTTGGAGCCTATAAATAAACTGGTTGCTATGTGCACGGGCAGCATGTGGGACGTCTCATCTGATTAGAGGGGAAGCACTTAATAATTTGAACTGAAAAAGGTGACCTTCAGTGTCAGGTGACCTCAGTGGTCTGCCACACATATGGCCCGGCAATAATACTAATGTCTGCTCCTAATGTATTTTTACAATCCCGGTCCAGGACCACTCTCCACAAATTGTTTTGGACAAATGTTGATGTGTTGTGAGAAGGCAGAGTGTACTACACTGGAACTGTTTACATGGTCAAAAGCAGTAATATCCTGGTCAAGAGAAATGATACAGCCTTCTCTGCTTTCATCAGCACGAGGCTGGTTAGTTGTGTGTGTGTGTGTTTTGTGTGTGTGTGTTCAGGTTTGGGTCAGCTCTGGAGGGGAGGGGCCCTCCAGCCAGCTCATAGCTGCATTGTAACTTAGAGTGCAATATGAGAACAGAATTAGTCACCGTGTCTCCAAAAGGCATTCGCCCACTTCAGTAATGACTCTGTCACCACCTGTGTACTGTAAATGGTCCAGTCTCTCACTGCAGCCACAGAGATCCTCGCCTCACCTCTGGACCTCTGCTGCCACACAATCAGTCAAATACTCAATCAGTCATGTATCATTTATAATTTTTTCTTATTTGTTCAAATCATCTTTTCGTCCATCATTAAATAAAGTTGTCTGGAAAAAGCAAAAACGATGTGTGTGGCCCTCGCAGGACTGTAACAAAAAAAAACGACCAATTATGTCATTCAAATTAAATTATTCACTGGTGCACCTGTCTGTCACTAACCGACCTGCCAGCCTCTGAGCAACCTGCCCCTGATCTCACTGCGCATGACCGGAGTCTCCAGCCGAAGCAGATAGTCAGGAGTTAGCAAGCGAATCGTGGAAACGTCGTCTTCTAACAGTTGTAAGACAATGCGCGTTCATGCGTTCCGGTTGCGTAGCTTTGACAAGACTTTTTGACTTTTTCAAAGTGTAGCCTGCTCTTGCTAGCTTTTCCAGGATTACCAACCCTAGCTTTAAGGAACCTTGAATAGGAAGCTGACAAACCTAATAATTCCCAGCAAACACCAAAACACTACTGACATGAGATGAGTATACATGTCACTGAGGGCTCTGCTTTAGCGAAGAAGCTCTCTAAAGATGTAAACCTCGTGGTGTGGTGTGTCCAAATCCACCTTTATAGACAGAGAAAAGGTTAATGTACTAGATGTATGGCTGACAAGGATTCTACTCGATCTCTTAGTTAATCATGGGTGGGATTTGGCTGTGATATGCAATCAATCAATCAATCAGGTCGCTGGTTGTGTGCTTGTACCTTGGCAGATGAGTGTAATGTGTAGACACATATTAGTAGTAAGATACTGCACCACTGACATCATACCAGGTTATGTTCATCAAGAGTGAAATCACTTCCCGCTGCCTCATGATAAATGCACCAATAATGCACCCGACCCACAACTCATTTCAAGACCAAGACATCCATGGGTGCTCAGATTTGCACAAGTGTAATTGTTATTTAAACCTCATGGACGCTTATGGAGAATAAGGCCCTTGAGTGCCCCAATGTTTACTCTCATACTAACTCTCAAGTGGATACTCTCAAGTAGATAAAGAAGAAAAAGCTGCTAAGTCATTAGGAAGGTTAAATGTTTGCATGCATGTTTGCCTCGTTACCATTTCTGGCCACTGCTATGAAGTTTACATGGTAACTTTGCCTCTTTTTGTGATTTCAGTTTTTTAGAATATTTCTCCCTTGCACTTTCACTGTAAAGAACACCTTTGATATTATGTAAAATGCACTTATCGTGATAAAAATTGGCAAATGACTATCGTCTGTTGCCTTAGCCACTGTTGAAGTAATAGGACTTTTAGTAAAAAGTAATGTGTATGTTTTATTTTTTTAATATAAGATGACATAAACATTTTACACTGACAATTCTGACACCCAAATTAAATAGTGGAATAGTGCAGGAGTAGAAAAAAGGGAGAGACAAGTAAGTAACTGTGTACAATGCAGTTGATAAAAGCTACCCCCAGAATTTGCTCTTTTAAAGACCCAATTAACATAAGATATTTAAGAGATAATTTTAAAGATCGGTTAAATCAATCATTTTCAGTTTTCCTTTGTTTTCACTGTACAAAAATAAAATAAGACCTACCACTTAAAAAAAGAGTTAATTTCAGTATAATATCCTCATTCTGACCCAATCAAAAACCCAACTTGCAGTTTGGCCCAGGTTTGACCCAGTGTTCGACATAAGCCCTTCCTCTGACCAGGGAGAGCTCAGTGCGAAGCAGCTTAATAGATTTAGATGAAAGGAGGTATAGTCGTCGAAGCCTCAACCAGAGAGTGAGGAGAGCATCTGCTCAAAGGCCACCTCCCCACGCCCGGATCACCATCTCCAGAAGAACTCAGGCATGGAGCCTCCATCTCCACAGCTCCACACTAATTCCAGTGCCCCCGCCACACGCAGGCTAATTAAGGCCATGCATTTATTTATGACTGAGCTCATTAAACAGGGAAAAAGATGGTCGCCGCTCTGAAAACACATTAGTCCCCGAGGAAACTGCCTGTGAAGTCGCTTTCCTCAGGCTGTTTCAGGTCGCAGATTCTGAATCTTTGTGACATATGAAGAAACGGCGAGCTGCTGTGCCTAAACATTTTTAAAACAAAATAAAACATCAGTTTTGAGGCGATGAGGTGATGGTAGAGGACACTCTTTAGGGAAGCTATTTGACCTGGTCCCATAATTACATACTTTAGAATATTGACCATGGGATCAAAAGATATTCCACTTTCAGGTTCAGAGCTTTGCATTTTTATTTTTGGATATGTATGAAAACTTTACATTCATATGTGCGACATTTGATATAATGTGACAACTGCAGCAAAAATAGCAGTGATGAATCGACATAAGTCAGATGATCGCACCCTTAAAAAACACCACATTCCCCTCTTTTTACATCACTGTGGTATTTAAGTTAATTCAGGACTTTGGCAGGGTAGAGCTATGAAATCAAATAGAGGATAGTCCTCAGGTATATTTTCTCTCCCAGGAGTGCTTGTCTTTCTCACTGTCTTTGTGTGTGTGTGTGTGTGTGTGTGTAAAGGGCATAGACAGAGAGATCTAACGCAGATCCTACTCCCTTCCTTGTAATTGCAAAGATAATGCCAAATCATACAGTCTTCTGCTGAGACAACTGGCAGCTTGATTTAGTGCTCTTTAATGGCTCCAGTTTTGCACCGTTGAGCTCCTCGTCTGGACTGGAAACAGAATACCATCGCCTTATATTTATTATCAACAAAAACTTGACGAGTCACCAAAAAACACCATGAATCCGACCCAGTTGCTGTTTGGTGATTGCACAGTATAAAACTGACTTTCCAGAATTCATGAAATATTCCACTGACTAGAAAATGTCACTGACTGAGGGTGAACTGAGTCAGGGTTGGATGGGCCACAAGTTTGAGAATATAAAATATCTCAGTGTGAGGAGTTACCGGACCTCTGTAGCCTCCTCTGCCTGAAACTAGCAGTTTGAGGCTACATTAGCTGCTACTAGTATAACATACAGTTTTATTTTAAGTTGAGATATCTATAAGAAGATCATTTGTGGTTTTAAGAAACAAAATCAATCTCGATGTAGTTGTACATCTCCTCTTTGTGTCGTCTCTGAGCCGCTCTTCTGATTGGGCGACACACAGCCAGGCCAATCATTATGTAGCTTAGTAAAACCGATTGGTATTTGCTAATTGTTCCTGGTCTTTGTCTCTTCTCTCCCCACTTTTCCACCCACATCTCCTCTCTTCTCCATTTTGCTCCAAAACAGGGTGGACAGGGGGACTGGGTGGGGGGTGCTGGGGCATGTCTCTGGGAGGTGACTGTATAGTAATGACATCATGAAATCATAAAAGTCTTGACGGCTTGTTGCTCAGTCAAAGTTTTCTGCCTTTCTCCATAGATTGAGCTCTGATACTTTCATAGAATTTATACAGAATCTTCACCTGCTTTATAATAAACAGAAACGTGGATATCTCACAACTAATAATGGGGGAAATTATGTGCCTTGTAATGCATAATCTAATAAACAATACACAATGAATACATTCTAACATTCAGTAATAAATAGTTTTTGTATTTATAGGCACTATTTGTTAAGATTGGACTCTTGGGAGACTCATTACGATGCGCTTGCACTGATGCAGCCACAGAAGGGCTGAAATCAATCCACAGGATACCCAGTCGGCGCTTCATTTTGGATGTCTAATAAACAACAGCATTTGGTGACCTTTTGGTGTTCTTATGGGGGATTTAACCTCCTGCTCAGAGCTGCACCATGCTGGTGGCTCCAGCAGACAGGAGCATGATGTGCACTGGAACTCAGATGGGGACTCTTTCTGCGGGCATCGCAGGACGCCTGCACAGGAACGATGATATCACACGTTGAGGTCCTCTGATTCAACGGCCAGTGCGAGACCCCGAGCCTGCCAGTGTTTTCCTTTGATCATCTAGAGTCACAGACGGTGTGTAGGAGTCTATTGTGTGTGTGTGTGTGTGTGTGTGTGTGTGTGTGTGTGTGTGTGTGTGTGTGTGTGTGTGTGTGTGTGTGTGTGTGTGTGAGAGAGAGAGAGAGAGTCGTGGTGGGTGGGGTGTAGGGGCGAACTCTCCACTCTCTGTAGGACTCTGTGTAAGATGCTTTCAACAGCAGGCAAACTGGTTCTGCACTTATTGTGAGAGGAAGCTCTGAGTGTTTAGAGTACTCAGCCCACTTAATGCATTATTATTGTTACTACATTCTTGAGGAGAATGGGGGAAAATGGACCAAGGAATGCTTTTCAAGAGTCAAACCAGTAAAAGGAGAGGAGGTGTGTGTGAGTGTGTGCGTGTGTGTGTGCGTGTGTGTGTGTGCATGTGTGTGTGTGTATGCGGGTAAACATAACATTAATGTTGACTATCTCATTCCTTTTGTATTTATGCTCATTTTTTTCATTAACATCACATAAAAGCCGCCTGAGCCCAGATGGCATGTTTTTAATATTCTCTAGCCGAACAAACATTTACGTCCATGGCTCCCATTCATTTTGTGTGTTTTATTTTTAATCTGTGAAAAAGTTGACGACATTACTTGTTTATCAATGTTCTAATCTTCTAAAAGTTCTTCCTGATGTCATTGACAGGGAAGTTCAGTTTAAAAAAAAAAAGACAAATGATATTTTCGTTATGTTAGAGAAAGTCTGTGATAATTTTTCACATGTGAAAAGATGAATCTATTCATTCATTTGTTGTATTTTTTATCAAGAAACACTGCTGCATGTAAACAATTTCCACTCGTAGTAAGTGTGTTTTTAAGAAGATAAGAGTCCTGGGGGCAGGAGTTTCTCTTGCTGCATTACGAGTACATTTCCACTGCAAAGGACATCTAAGCGTAAAGTGAGCCGTTTTTTGTCGGGAGGTAAGAAGCCTTTTAACAGTCAAAAGCAAAGCCTCAACAGGGCTTCTTGCACCAGAGTTCACAGCATACATAATGGACAGGATAGAGTTACCTGCTACTTTAGGCCAAACACTGCCAATAATTGCCTTACCAATATTTGCATGTCCCTCTCTGTGTTATCGAGCCCCCTGCTAAGTAACTGAGCAGCCAACTCAAGCCCTATTTTAAGTTGTTTGCTGATTCCACAGCAAACTAAAACAAGACAATTCTGAACCACAATTCATGCCATTCATTTGTTTACTTTTTTTCAGGGGCTTTAGGGGCTTTTCAGGGTTCATTGACAGCTGGGATCCTGGACGACTGAAGACACATCCATGCAGTAGATGCTTGGTCTAGACCTGACAGATGTTAACTGTTCCAGCAATAAGATTTAAATACATTCATAGGTGCTGATTTGCAGAGTATCCCTCCTGACTCCAGTCCATAGTAAATACCTTTGAATCATTATATTTTGACCTGTAATAGGTTTGAATTCCAAAAAAGAAGAAAACAGTTCAGTCTTAGATGAATACTTTGCCCAGGTTTTGGCAAAATCTGATCACAACTGGTCTGCTTTCTCTGATACACTGTCGAAAATAGAGGTTAATACTAGAAAGGTTTTATGAAATATTCTAGGAAAGATGAGCTGATATGAAATGAACAATCTTGTAAAGTTGCGGTCATATTTTGCAGTACTAGCTAACTGCTATGTTAGCTTTGTGCTAAGTTTGTCACTGTGGCTAAAGCATAGGGCTAAAGTTAACTAGAGCTCAAAGAGGCGACCATGTGAAATGAGTGCCAGCTACTCTCATCAAAAGATTGGCACCGCTCTCGTTGGTTAAATAAAAGGCGAAACAGAGAGTAGCTTGTTTGCTTAACTAGCTTAGCATAAGCATGTTATGATTTTGGCCCTTAAAATTTAACTGAACTAAATACCTTTTAGTTTAGTTCATTCATCTTTTGCAATGGATTTTCTTGTGTGAATTACGTTGTAACCTTGTTTACATAAGTGCTATACAAATAAAGTTATTATTATTACAAAGACTATGAACAGCTTATAAACTGTGTCCTAATTTGGGGGCCACATCCTTCTTCGGCTGCATTCGTAGAATGATTGCGTCACGGCGGCGCGACTAGTCTGACCAAATTCGAATGCTCCGACAAATGTTTCCCTCCAGCCCGAGCAACAAAGGCTCCAATGGGTGGATCCTTCCCCTCCCAAAATATCCCATGATTCATTGCGCTTCAGTGACAAACTGTTTTTCAAAGAGATAATGGCGGTAAAAAGCAATGTGAAAAGGTCGCTTCAGTCAGTTTAAATGTAAGTAATCAACCGAACAGCTAATGGTGCATGTTAAAAAAAACGTGTTTTCAACATTTTTAATCAACTGAAGAACAATTTCATCTCGATCACCCCCTGCTGGATGGCTACAGTATTAGTTATAAACCCTAAAAAACATTTTTACCACCCACAAACTCAGGTGTGCGCCTCAAACCAAGGTTTAGTATTTCAAGGCTGTGGTTGTCGTTCCTCTGGACCTGAGCGTGGTATGGTACGGCTACTGTTAGCTGCTTAGTTGCTTCAGCTAACAGATAGCTATTGTGTCTCAAAGTGCCCAACATCACTGAATCGAATGTATTCATTAAATCATGATTATGTTTGTTATGAGGACAGTGCCACCTGTGGTGCCAAGCTGCTGTTCCACCAAGGGATTTCAAGTGAAAGGAACTTGTGGTAGAAGATACTACAGGCTACAGAGTGAGAGATTCATATTCAGTAGAGGCTTTTGGTTCAGTACATGAATGTGGAAGCAGACATCTGTTGCAAAATTAAAGAAAGGAGTTGTAGACAAAAACAACCTCTTCCCGGCCTGAAAGCCTTTATGTTGTCCATAAATAAATCTGTGAAATGTGGTGAAGTTATTATCATAAAGCATCTGGAAGGTGTTATGCATATTATTTCCGAAACAGTGAACAAAAAGAGAGTGAACACTGGTTTGGCAGAAACTGTCATTTCAATAAAATAAAATTCATGACGACCACAACATCTACTCTGCCATAAAAACCTCCCAATCACACGGAGGTAAATGATAATGAAAAGCGTGCGGCAGAATGAAGACATAAAATAATTACAAATAAATACAAGGTGACTAATCATAAGTAATCTAGTTGTGGTGCATCAGGAGACTCCCCGGCGTGAGCAGGAAGGAGCTGGAGTTGAAGCAACATGATTTCCCTCAGGCAGACATGCCATTTAAGTGTGCTCCATTGTTGTGGGTGAGATCCATTAGCTCTCACTCGTTTGCCACATCAAAACAAATACTCACATATGGATTTTATACAAAATGGGTGGTTTTTAAAAATATTTTCAGCAAATCTTTAAGTGAACAATTTGGATCTGTGCGCACACACGTGTACAGCTTATGTATATTAACGTGTGTGCGTGGATATGTGTGTTTGTGTGAGTAAACAGCTTAATGGAAGCAAGCGGATTTCATAATGGAAAAGGCTGATGTCAGCGTAGCACGAAACTGTGTTGTTCTGATGTGGATTAAATGGAGGTCACTTAAAAAAAATCAAGCACAAAATCAACTTAAAGGATAATTCATTTTTAAATATCTGATACTCGGCGGCTTCTCTGGCCTGACAGTCAATTAATAAGCAGGTGACAGTGGAATGCATGTTCTGGTTCTCTGGTTATCACCTCAGAAACATCAGCCACGGATGACAAATCATCCTAAAAGTCCTTAAATCGAATGCAACAGTTAAGCTAAATGGGGATGATGGTTTTGAAGCATTTCGCAGTCATCTGAGTATTAATGCTGACTGCATTTGATGACGTTTCAATAGCTATTCCCCCCAAATTCCAGTTTTAAGTCGTTTCGTTGAGCCTCCAGCCAAAGCTCCACTTGAATGTCACATGAAAGAGTAGAATTATCCCTGGAGATTGTTTTTATTTTTTTATTTTTATAAATCTGGCCGTATTGTTTTTATGCATTTGCAATGAGATTCAGCTCCTGGAGTGAGGTTGTAAAGTTCAGCACTAATGTTTCTCAGTGACATGTAGGGGGGGTCCGGGGATGGATTTCAAAGAAAACAATATATTTGTATTGATTTAGTTTGTTAAAAATGCATTTATCCTCCAAACATTTCCTCTTTAATTTAATACAATTTTAAATGATTTGTTTTCCTTATGTTTGGTGCCACTGTTTTCCAAGCTGATGAGTCTGGTTTTGTGTTGTTTACTACTCCTCATCTGCATCAACTGTATGTAAGGCCAGAAATCTGCCTGTTGTATCTGGGTGTTTAACTGCATCTATTTTTAGCCATCATACAAATCAGCATCAGACCTTTTCCAACCATCTAAAAACACTACTAGAGTAAGAGGACCCTTGTCTTAACATGATCTTGAAATGTTTATCATATCTGGAGCAGGTTAGACTTGTTTAAGTCAGACTCAGGTCTGTTCAACAAAGTGCCTCAGCCACTACAACTACGTACAATACTCAGCCTCCAGACTTCTTACCAAATTATGATCATATTACACTCCACTCTGAAGTAAATAGTCATGTATACTTTAAAAACTGCTACAGGTCTAGAAATCCCATTTACTGAGCTGAGAACCGATTCGATTTCTCTCACTTTGTCCATTCGAAGCTTCCTGAAAACTTAGTCAGGTCAACACAAAGCATGTAGAAACTATATTTAGTCTGTTTACTTCCACCTGCCCGTCGACAAGAGCCACTGTCTAGATGTGACCACCTTCAAAACCTACCTATTTACTAATAAGAACTTTTGTATCATCTTTGGTTTCACTGTTCATCTCATTTGAATGTTTTCACGAGTTGAATTTCCTGTGTATGAAACATACAATATACATAAATACACTCAGAACCCTCGTTTGAACATTTAGGAATCTAAATGTGGAGGGCCTTGCTTTGGGAGATGGCCTCAGAGACTGACATGCAAAACAGACACGTTTCTCTGCAGATATGCAACAATTTTTTAAGCATTAAAATTCCGACTTAAAAAGGTCTGTTTACTTTTTTGGCCTCTTTCCTCTGAGCTGATCTTTGCATGAAAGTCTTATCCCGTACAGCACCATTGTTTCAGCGACAGCAGCGGCTCATGAGGGGCCCCCCGACTCGGCCGATAAGCGCATCAGCCATTACCGGGTCCCTCCTTCAAACCTATTAGGTCTTGCAAGGACTTCAAACACCAATTTGTTCTGCAAATAGCCCATTCAATTTGTGGCTGCCAAAGAGAGACACCTCTCTCCCTCTCAGCAGTAATTGAATCTTCAAAGGGACATTTTCCTATATTTCTGTCAGGTATTAGAGTGATAAATAGAAAACGGTCATTTGAACAGAAAGAGAGGATACATGTTTATCCATTTTCAGTGAGACGCTCATCATGCGCCTCGATGATTGCGAGGGTGGAAATTGAATGGCGGCGCTGCAGGATCCTCAATAGAGGATTTTCAGTGGTGAGGCAAGTCACGCACTGATGAGGCCTTTCCTCATGAAAGATAAATTCTTGGGCACTTGGCTAATGGGATCTTGTAGTAATTATGTAATTCAGACATAAAGACGCCGCGGAAATGGTTCACTGGTAAAAACAAGGGACTCGACAACATTGTGACACTCATTTTCAATAGAGATGCAGTGTATGAAGTCTAATTCTCATCTCATATTAGCCAAATTTTAGCAAACAGCAACCTCGAGCACTGGTTCTGAAGCTTTACAATGAATTTACAGAGGCTTTTAAATCTTACATATTTTTATTAATTAAATACACCATACTGGAGCAAATGTCTCGGAAAATATCACAAATAAATTTCTCTTTCATTCAGCATTTATATGTTGGTGATGATCTCTACATTACTGACTATGAGCAAATTTCTTCAGTTTGCCACAGGTTCAGGTTTGAAGGGGAGGGGGGAACTGGAACCAAGTGTGCAGAGTTTGAATGTACTGTAGCCACGCCTGGACAACGACATTTACATGCATACTGTACATACATGGTAGTTATACAAATACACCTAGAGTGTTCATGATTTGTTTTCCACAAAAAGCCACAGATTTTTTTTTAAACCCCATCTTTTCTATACATATACCACCAAAGAAAACAAAAAAACATTCCCCTTTGACAACACTTAAAATATATAAAGTGAAAACACCATGTTGTTGGGAAATGAAGATAGAAAAGGAAGAGAGGAAAAATGAAAAGGTCCCGGTTTTCCCCACAATGTCTACAAATATGCAGAGTTGAAAAGCCTGCATCTCTTTAACCTCATTAGTCTTTTTTCTCCTTCCCTCACTTCAGTCACAACATCCTCCTGTGTGTTATTTAATTTTCTCTTCCCGAAGAGTCCCCTTGGAGTCTGATTCGTCTCCGGTCTTTTTTATTCCAAGGTCATGAAGTCCTCAGCATCCTGATTCAGGTGCGGTTAAGTGCAAGTATCCACCCATATTTGGGGAAAAGCCAAGTTTGAAGGCTGAGCGTTGGGGTGTGGGGTTGCAGAAATAAAAGTCAGGTTACTTGTAAGATGGGTAGAGGATTCCTTTTAGGGCAAAGGGCCTGGGAGCACAGCTAAAAGGCTGGGGTGTTGCTGATCCACGCTGTCTTGGGTGACAATGAGTAAGGGCTAAAATGAAGGCACACATCCTGCTTCCTGCACAGCTCCCGCTTAACACACCTGAATAGTGAGAGATAAAAAAATAAAACAATTAAAATTTCTGGGCTGTCATTAAGGGCGTCAGTTCACAAAATGCCATCAATGTTTCACTGTGATAAATCAACTTTCCACCAGCTTCACGGTTTAATTTATTGATCAGCCAGGCTTCGAAAAACCATCTGGTGTCCTATTTACTCTGCCTTAACTTAAAAGTGCATTCATGAAGCGACTCTCTATAATTAGAATCGCGCTCTAACATAACTGCAGGAGGTGATCCTGCGAAACAGAAAAATTCAGGGGAGTAAAGACAATTATCTGTCTGGGCTCCACCAGCATCCAACTTTTTCATCTTTCTTGTTTTTTGCTTTTTTTCCCTTCATGATTTTAAGGGCCGATTTACTTTTCCCTTCATCCCTCAAATCACTAGGAGGGCTTCAGTCTATTAGTAATTGCAAGCTCCTACTTGGGGGCTAATTAAAGTGACTGACGCTGGGAGGGTCTCACTCCCCTGGGTCAAAGCAGCTCTGTATGAGAGAGGTAATTTGTCTGTTCTGAACAAAGAGATTAGGAAGAAGCTGGGAAGAAAGCTTAATAAATGAGCATCAAATACCCTATGCCATGAACGCAGACAACACCAATTATGTCACAGCAAAACTGCACATAATCAAAACAATGGTCACTAGATAACCCCGTGTTTCTGTGACTGCTTCATTTTCTCCTCTGCTAAACCAGCCTCCACACTCACTTTATACATGAGGTACTGTATATTGATTTTGGGAGCCGCTATCCTACTGTAAGTCTGTGTTGTTTCAGGCCGTCCAACTTCTGCTCTTGCGCGAGAGGCGAGACTGTTTGTGCGACGAAGTGCGTCAGCAGCGGGGTAATTCTCGTTATTTCACTCACAGAGATAACAAAAGCATCCTGAGACTGTTCCCACTGAGCGATGTGTCTCTGTTTATTTAATAATTCTCTCTCTGCTATAATTAAAGCACCAGGGCCAATATTCAGATTGCATTTTAGCATCAATAATTCAGCAGTTTTCACTACAATTGATGTTAGCGCATAAATAAACAATGAGGCCTCATATTTACTATGCCAGCCATGCTACAAGAGACATTGGGTTGGGGGGGTGGGAGTAAGGACTTAAACAGACATTTAAAATTAAGCTAGATAATGCAACAGCTTTCAATTTGAATGTGAGTAGCTCTAAGAGCTCTAAGAGCTGATTTGTAAAAGTGACAAGCCCTTAAAAGGCCCGTGACATGGAGGAAGGGAGGGTGGGGTGCAGGGGGGTGGGGGCTTAATGGAGTTCTACCTCTCTTCTACTCACAAAACCACTCAAGGTGAAATGCATGCTCCCAACAACATAATTCCTCTTTCAGTCAGACTCTGACACACTCCAAACACCTCCCATATCTCTCTGTGTGCTGTGTGTGCAGACAAGGTATCAATAAAGCTCCTTGTTGTGAGGCAAAAATGATTATATCTCCTGCGGGCAGAATGAAGCTATCCTGAAGAATGAAGTTATCCTTCGTATATGATTAGGCCTTCTGTTTTGCTTTCACTGGAGGCATCAAGATCAAATCAGGGGAAGCCATGGTGACAGCTTTCATGATATACTGGCTGCTGCAGCTTGCGGTCTGTGTTCAACCTCAGGTCCTGGATACATATTTTTGGCCTTGGGAGTAATAACTTAGCCCAGGTGATCCCAGTCTTGTTGATGGAGTAGTCAAATGCAGTTTTAAACACTCGCTATTAATGGCAACGTGTCAATTGGAAGTCTGGCTCGGGACAGAAGATAAATTTAAGATGAGTCAAAATATGTATCTGCTCACAACAAACTGAGCGTGAGGACAGCGCTACAAAAAAAATCATTTTCACATGTTTTGTGCTGACGGTTAATACAGATTTTCTGAGTGCATGTCCTCCAACAAGAATGATGGAAAAATCCATTGGCTGTCTAAAAATAAAATTCATCTCTGCTCTGTAAGATTTAATATCTGCTGCATGCCTTGCAGTGGAGTTGAATCGACGACATCAATATAAACAGGGTGAAAAATGTTGGCTTGAATATTACAGATGTTTTTCTTTTCCTGCAAATGACTCCAAGTGACTGATGACAAGCTTTTACTGACTTGTTCTTTACTTTGAAGTCACCAGGCTTCTGCCCAACAAACAACTAAGAACTGCGGAACACCCCCCCCACTCCTGTCATGTTTCACCGGCGCAGAGAAAACAAGGGTACTGGGAAGAAGGTGGGGAGTCATACCTTCTGGTCGGGCAGTAGTGGGTTCGTCTGCAGTGAACTCAAATGGCCGTTGATGAGTGCTGTGGGTCTGTCGTGTTCACAGAACAGGCTGCCATTGATGTAGTGGAACCGGTCCCCCGGGACGAGCCGGTTCCGGCAGGTGGAACATGCGAAACACTGCGGGAGAGGGGGCAGGAGGAAAAGCAATGACAACCAGGACTGAGGACCACAAGGCACAGCTCAATCCCATTATGTAATAACACCTCAGAGCACACGCTTGTGAAGGGATACAAACAGACATGTTCACATTTTTGTGCAGATGCTTGGTTAAAGATAAAAAATACTTAACAGCAATTTGTGGCTTTCCCTGATAAATAAAATGAAGATTTATCCTATAAATTGTCAAGAATTAATCAAAAAAAGCCTAAAAGAATTTACTCAAGTACAAAGTGACGCAATAAAATGTTTTGTTTTGTCAAACCAACAATTGAGAACGATGCAATATTTAATTTACTGTAATATAAACAGTGTTCCCACTAAGGTTTTTTTAGGGGAGGAAGCCAATCCTTGAACATAGGTAGTCCGCATGTGTAGTAAACAGGCGGTCAGAGTGAATATCAGAGGATAAAAAACATGTCGCTAGTTCAGTCTTCCCCTTGAGCTACGCTGCAGAAACTTGCTTGCCTTGGCCGATGATTCCACTTCCTGTGTCTGACGTTTAACATTAACGGCACTCTGCTGAGTTTTGTCATTGTGACTTTACAACATTACAGCAGCAGCACTGATAAGTAAATGTAAAGGTAAGTAAAAATTAGCATTTCTCACATTACAGAAGATGAAGGGTAATGTCAAATTTAAGTGTATATCAGAATAGTTGTCAATTAAATATCTATCAATTAAGTGTTAGATAACTCAAATAATTGTTTCAGCCATGGAAGCAATTAAATTATTTTCTTATCTGTTTTAGTTGCCAAGTATAATGATTTAAAATAAAAAAGAATGAATAAAATAACAAGTTAAACCGTGTGTAATGTTTTTATTTTTACTTTCTTTGGCTCAGAGCTATTGATAGAGGACTGGTGCTTACCTTGAGATGGTACACGTTGCCCTGTGCCCTCATCACCAGTTCACTGGCTGGAATGGACTGGCCACAAGCGCTGCAAGCTCCGCTGTTTCCAAATAATCTGAGAGAAAGGGAAGAAAAACGAAAAAGAGCGAATGTTACAATAGAACCACTGTATGCATCTGCATAGATTTAGCCTTGTGTAATGGACTGTGGCATCCCCACTTTTGACTGCCGAGTATGTGACTGAATGAAAACTATATTTAGTGCCACGTTCACTATCTCCCAGCTCCATTTCTAAAGTGAAGGGAAAAACACACACGAGAGAAAGAGAGAGAGAAAATCGTCAGAGTATCAACAGAAAAATGAATCTTGCAGTACTCTGCTCTCCACAAGCATCTAGCACTGAAACTGCATATTACTTTGGGTGCACATTTTTTGCAACCTAATAATAACCTGGAACATAAGCAATCAGGACCTAAGAGGATTTGATTGTACATCCAGGTGGAGACATAGTGCTTTTGCCATTAGGACTCCTGTGAACACTCCGTCAGTGCCGTGTTTCCATTAGAAACCCGTAGCTACTCGGGTTGATATATAATGTGCATGGGTTAACCTTTTCAATCATGGTGTCAACACTTTAGATTTGCTTCTGCTCATCTCTTTCGTCCCTAACCTTCTCTCTCTCTCCCTCCCTCTCTCACTCTCTCTCTCCCTCTTGATAATGAAATGCTTGCTCCAGCTTCCCTTCTATCTTCCTTCTGAGTCCACAATTTAGATTACTTCATCTCGGTGAGCAGCAAACTGAATGAAATTTCGATTTGAGCAGAAAGTAATTTACTGGGATCTGGACCCATTTGTCATCATATCTCACCGGGTGTTTGCTCTATCACTGCACTTTTCCTAAGCAATCAAATAAGACCACGGCATCTGACATGCTCCGGAGAGAAGGGGAGAGAGGGAGAGAGGGATGGAAAAAGAAAGGGATAGGGGGGGATTGGTTAACACTGGTGTGTGTGCATCAGATAAAGTTGTTTGGCTAAAAAAAATTAACAAGAAAAAGAGGAAAGTGTTTTGAGATATTATTAAGGGAATAAATGCTTCCACCATAACCCTACAGTTGTTAGATATATTGACAAACAAACACGCCAGAGCTCTTTGCAAAGGGACACAGAAATGGCTTTCAATAAGACAGCCTCGGCAGAAGCAAATTTTGTCTTGGCATCATTTGGAAGGGCTCCATCAAAACTCAATTTCAGAAACTAATTAACTGGAGACTGTCGTCACAACACTGCCAATTCCCCGCTTTCACTGGGACAAACATGATAGTGGAAATGAACATATAGGCCCTGCTTTAAGACTCTCGTGCAATGTGTGTGGAGAAGCAAGACTTTGCTTCTCCTGCAAGGACATTTCTGCATATCAAAGTGGCCTCATTCGAAACTCAAACTTCACTCAAATTGTAAAAACATGTTCCTCTTGTTCACGTTGAATTTTTCACAACAGCCCTTTTTTGGTTAACCAGAGTGTGCAAGCTTTACCAGGTTGAGTATTTTTACCAGGGGATAGGCTCTTGATAGTTTTTGATTTAAGGAGCCAAAGCCTTTAGGTGCTCAATTAAGCAGCTATATCGGTTTGAACTTGGGCTCTAATGGCCTCTTCTGCCAGTGAACTACAGCACAGAGGTGAAGTAGACACCCCAGGTCAGTATAATTAAGGCCAAGGGACTCTTTAATTGCAATGACACATCTGGTTTCTGCTTTTCTCCTCCTAAAAAACAGAGCTTCTTACCATCTTTCTGGGGGATGGATTTATCTTGATTTATCTGTTGTCTTCCCCTTGTGGATGTGACTTTGCTACAACCAACGGTTTTGATTATATTAAATAACAAAACACAAAAACACATTTAGAGCTGTCTGTTGTCTATATAGGCAATGACTATTGGATTTCATTTCAGCACTGACTGCCAGGTGAAATATAGCATGGCTTGCTGCTAGGCTGTCTGGTAAATGCAGACCTCATTCACCAGGGCCTTAGAGTAGGGTAAAATTACCCCACAACAATGATTTCTGCAACACAGTCCATTAAAAATGCCTCTCTACATCAGCAGCCAAAGCACCTTAAAAGCACTAGGCCATATTGATACTGAAGCGGAGCTTTGCATAATGGCAAGAGCTGCATTAGAGAAAAGGGTGGAGGGGCCAGGGACAGGGTGGGGAGGGGCGGGGAGATTGCAAGGATGAGGGAGGGTGCGCATGGATCTGTGTTGTGCATGTGCATGTGTTTTAGGGGGAGGGGGATGAGGAGGTGTGGGTGTGTGCTGGGGTGGAGGGTGGTGGTGGCGGCTGCAGCAGCGGTGGGGGGGATCAGCCAAATTACACTTGGTTAATTCAGAGTAACAGATCTGGCCCCAAGTGAATTGAAGGCCTTGAATTAATTCTGTTATGACAAATCAAGATAAACGTTTCCCCTAAATTGCATGCGATTTAATTAATTTCTGAGATCCCAGTTTTTTCCTGGCCTAATAGTTCACATTCTCTTGTGCTGTCATAGTGCTTGAGTGGGCAGACTTCAAAGTGATATTAAATAACCAACTATTAGATTTACCTCACACGTTCTATTGGAAAAGTGCCATTTAATTACCTTGGCTTATTCAATTAAGGGGACAGCATTCTCCCTGAATCCAGCAGCCACAAGTAAATTAATTCTCCTCTACTAGCAGCCCACAGAAATAATATCACCTACAGCTTAGTACAACATGATCCCCACAGCAAAACGCAACTTTGGCTTTCAGTTTGACATGAAAGCTTTTGGTGGCAGCGCTGCATGAAAAACAAAGCTGGTGTTTGTCCTGCGATGTTTGTGAATACTCCTACTTGATTGATGGGAGATGGGTATCATCCCGGGCCAGGCATACATCCCATTATAGCCCTGATGTGATGCATGCTGACTTGCACTAAATCAGAGAAGCATTTTCATATCAGATGTATGAATGGAAGTTTGGGCTTACAGCAGAAAATGTATGACATACGAGCAGTTTAGCAAGTCTATTACAAAAATGAGTCTGCCCCTTTAAGATCAAGGGGAAAAAAACTGCAGCAAATGGCCTTCACAATAATCCTTCTTCTCTCTCTGTCTTTCTCTCTTGCTCTCTCTCAAAAGCCAATTTGGTTAATTAAATGTTTTGTTTGCAGTGTGGCTCTCATTCATTTCGGACACGTCATTGGGAGCGGATACAAGCCAGGGACCAGATCTCATTAGATAAAACCCATCAGGACTAAAGGAAATGGAGGGGGACTATAATTAAAGCATTTAATTGTGTAGACTCACTGTCAGATGTTTTTTCCCCCGCTCCTATCTTTATCTCTGCAGAGATCTCATGGTTCCATAATATGCGTTTTAGCTCTTCCACCAAGCATGCTCTCATTACAAGTGGAAAGGTGTATCCACATTTTCCCCTCTTCTAATTTTAATTATGTTACAGTCCCATTATGAATGAAGTACCCCATTGACTTCCTCATCCTTTTTATGAGGTGGGTGTGAGAGCGCGCAGGCACACTTTAGATTTTGAATTATCCGTGCATATTTAATAGCAGTGTCGCATGTTGACTGTAGCGCAGGTACATCTTTTAGATTACTCAAGTAAAAGAAATGAAGTGTGCCCGAAGTAAGATACAATAATTGACATGTATTTCAACATATACAAGCAAAAAACCTGAAGACATGAATGTGAACTGAATTGTTAAAGAATAATATTTGTTGATAAGAAAATTTTAAAAATCGATACAATTCTTTCCCCTCGTGGTGTAAACTGGGCCTTGTCCTGTCATCCTGCATTATGTCAGCACTAACCTGCGGTTGAGTCTGCCGCACCTACTACAATATTTAAAAAGCTTCTCTTTGCTAATTAACTTGGTCTTTTCTGTTAGGTTAAAAAAAGACTGAAAAAGAAAACCAACAGCGTACGCAATTCTGTAAAGCAAACAAATCCTGCACGACTCATTTTCTGTCCTTCAGTTGACCATGAACAGCAAAGACATGCAGATGGCCTCCAGAACAAGTCTTTTACTTTGTGCTCAGTCAACACGGCCGCGTGTTTGACCACACTCAGGTAGACTTTAACCATTACTCCAATAAGCACTGATGATGCTAGAACAATGAGACACATGTTCCCAGGAAATACACCCAACCTGGCAGATTATTGCATGACCAGAAATTATCATTTTTAATTTAGCCCTGTTTGGTTTTACTTGATTTAATATTATTACTAAATATATTCCAGGACTTTTAAAAGTAAACGCATCTGGTTTCTGAGAAATGGAACTTTCTTAAAAATTCATGCACAATGTGACACGAGTTATCCCACTTATACTTGTAACATATGAACGGAAATCTCTTCAGATAATCTTCAGTAATAACATTCAATAAAATATAATTTGCTGTGTGCATGCATTCCGAGGTCTCAGTCTCACCTGATGTAGTCATTTCTACAAAGGATCATGCCACTTTTTGTATAGCACGACGTGCCGATTTCACCCAGCTGGGCCTGGCAGCAGGAGCACTTGAGGCATCGGCTGTGCCAGTAGCTGTCCATGGTGTAAAGGAGGAAGCGGTCTGCGATTTTCCCCCCACATCCTGCACACCGTTTCCAGGACAGAGAACCCGTGCCCACCGGCGGTGGCTGGCTGCTGCCTCCGGGATTCACCATTGTCCCTATAAACACAAACAGAGGAGATGATGAAGACGGTCCCAGTGATTGTGCATGTCACACCCAGAAGTCTGCTGTTCCGGATTTTACCCGCTATGTTTTGTTTGGTACACGGCGGGGTTAGGACCTGAGATGGGTCACAGGTAATGTGGAATCCCCATGTTAAAAAGGTAAATCATGTGAGCCACACTCCACAAGTGAATTTGTCAATTATCAGATCTAAAATGTCAGCCCCTTGAACATCTTCTTGTGTCAGTGTGGTCTTTGAGCAGCTGCAGCCTGCAAATCATACCAAAGCTAAATAGCTGATCTCATTAGGGGAACAGTTCCGAGTTCTGTTGTGCTACAAGTAACTAATCTGCCCTTGATCTCCGTCTCATCCCTGTGCCGTTGCCTTCACTGGTCCTCTCATGATGAATGTCTGTAAAGTGATAATACCAGGGGCCAGAGGAACAATTGTGCTGTGCAGGCTTTTGTTGAGCTGTCCGGAGAAATTCTAAACAGCATAATACTTTGCTGCACAACTCTATACTCTAATGCACTTTGAACAGCTGGGGAGGGGGCTGCTGTTGCTCAACACAAATGGAATGGGCTGAAACAGACACTTTGACATGTTGAGTTTACCAACACTTGATGCTCGCGGGGCCTTTTGACCCGAACAGCGAATATGATCTGCCTGGTGACGGTAAAACCAATATTTAACAGCGCCTTTAATAGGGACTCACACTGCAGCCGCGATTCACCACAGACCTGCTGTAATGATGTTAAGTGGTCTAATCTGATGAAATGCAAGGCGCTTGTTTCACCTGCAAAATTAATGTGGGCTCTTTTCAAATGTAATCCTCTCCAATTTGGTGAGGCAGACTACATGCCTGGATAAAGCCAAATCTTTGTGAAAGGCAGGTAGGCTAATTAGAGTTAGGGGGTGGGGGAGAGGTGGTGGAGGCGGAGGGGCTGGGTGGGAGGGGGTTGTACACACAGAAAAGCATTCAGTAAGCCCATTAGCGACGGTGGCTCTTAGGGGACAAACCATAGTGCTGATTAAATCTGAATCAAGAAGGCGACCTGAAAGTGACTCCCTGGATAAACAAGATCGTCAAGTTTCATTCAGGAGAGGAGTTTTTTTTTTTTGTTTTGAGGGAAGGAGGGAACATGAGGGTGAGGAGAGGGGAGACAGGAGAGGAGTGAGAGAGGAGAGGAGTGAGAGAGAGAGGAGAGGGGAGAGGGAGGGGTGGCTTTTAACTTAAATGGGCTAACTCAAGTAATTACACGGGCAGGCAATTTGGGCGCAAGTCATGGAAATAGGAGAGAGGAGGGAGAGAGGGGTGGGGGGGTGGAGAAACATTATCAGGCTGCCATGTGCTAGAAGCTCCAGTGCGATGACTGCTGCTTCTTCACGGGAAAAGAGAGGAAATGTGGCATCACATTAGAGAACAGGGGATAAGAAGAAGAAGAAGAAGAAGAAGAGGAGGGTTACATGGGCTACACATATGAGCGCTAGCATTCTTAGCATAAAGACACCAGTAGAACCGGGGAGGCTAGTTTCCAGCGAGAAGCGGCTATAATTAGAACAGAATAAAACACAGTTGCACAGGAGTCGCGGCTCTGACAGACACAAACACCCACCTCGCTGGAGTCTTCTCGGTGTAATGGCTGCAAAGTTGACCACTTGAGCGGGGCTCTCTCGGTGAATAACAGGTAACAGCGGGAAAAAAGTGCAGGTAACAGCGGACACACTAGCGCGCGCGGTCGGCCTCCAGCTCCGCGCTCGCGTGTTCACTGGCAACACGCGCAGTAAAATGGAGTTATCAGATAGTATTTCCACTGGAGGGCTTTTTTTTTTTTTTTTTACTGCTTCACTGCTCTTGTCTTGAACAAAAGAAGTCCACCGCGGGACGTGCAGGCGCCACGACGTCCTCAAACAAGCACCGGGAAGTGTCGTGAAGAAGAAGAGGAAACGAGGCTGTGGCTGGCTGACCGTCCTCCGCTCCGCTCTGCTCCGGGTCCCGTTAGTCTCGCCGGCCGCTCCCGCTGCTCTGCTCCCCGCATGTGTCGCTGACAGGAACGAACCTCCAGCTGGAGAAAAGAGGAAAGAACACCCCCCTTTAGCCGCGTGACGAGGGCGCCGCCGCAGCCAATCGGCGCGCAGCCCATTTAGCAGGAATCTCGAGCGCGGCCAATCAGAGCGGCGGCGCTGTGGACTCGGACGCGCCGGAGGATGGATGGAGACGGAGGTGAGGAGACGGACCGGAGAGGTGAAGGAGAAGACTGTCGGAACAAGAAGGAAACAAAAACAAAAACACAGGGACTAAGATGATTTATGATCAACTCTTCTTTCACTCTTTACAACTTCCGGTGGTTAATGCTTGATTGAGTATCTCCTCTAGTCTTTACTGCTCATAAAAAGGGGAGTTATGGTCTGTGATTGCTGATATTCATCGTGGTATAAAGTGACGGATCGCTCCTTAGTTCTGCTTTCAATGGTCTCCTGTGAAACATGTATTAAATACAAGCTGCGTGGCAACATCCGCTTGGCCACAGTCACCTCACGTCTGAGTTCAATTAGATGACATTCAGTAACTACTTAGTTTACCGAGGATGACTGCAACCTCTGGGAAATATCAAGGCCTAATAGCTGCGTAGTGGCGCCATCGTCTGTCACTGGGAATAATCGCAGCGAGGCCCTTCCTGTCGTCTCCAACCTCATTAAGCCTCAGGTCATTGGTTTCAACACCTATTAAGGCTAATCTGCAAGACCTCGATTTGGCTGAGATCATTTAATTAATTCAGCCTTACAGTTTTATTTTTTTTCCCCACCATCATGTGCGACATCAAAGACAAGATAAGTTGGAAGCAACTGAAACAGATTTTTAATAAAAGCAATGTGGTGCTGACATGTTATTGTGCAGGATGCTGAAAGAGATGGGGATTCTTCTTTCATCATCAGCTTTAAGTAGAAAAAAGGCCTTGCAGTGTAAATGGTAAACGGTCTGTATTTATATATCCCTTTTCTAGTTTTGATGCACTCAAAGCTCTTAACAGTAACATTTTTACCATTCACCCATTCACACAGTGCATCACTTTCTCCATCACAAATCACTCATGTACTGTCGGCACATAGCTGTGAGGATCGATTTAGGGTTCAGTATACCACAGTATACCATGAAGGACACTTCAGCACGCACCAAGGGGAAGACTGGTTTCAACCCTGCCGAGCCGCTCTATCCCCCTGAGCCAGAGCCGCCCACTAGACACCTGTCCTTTGCAAAAATGGATAAACTAAACAATCAGTGTTGCTATTGGAGAAAAGTTGCTTTGGAAAAAAGTTGCTTGAGATTCACATTAGTTTGAGTGGTTTTACATGACAAAACAGCTTTATTATAAGATGCCTCTGGCTCCATTAGAAAGACATCAGATGTGTAAAGATGATCTTTTTCTTGACTTTAATTGTTTAATTATTCCTGCAGCTCCAAAGAGACTGTGCTGCATCGAGCTGATTTCCCTTTGGCAAAGCCAATGCTACTCCACCTTGGTTTGAGTCACATTCTCCTGACACACTCATCAAGTCGCTCACTCGCTAGAACAAAAACACCACAGAAGATGGCGAAGAATATCTTTCCACCAAGGAATGATTAATTGATATAAATGATTAAAACAGAGGGAAATTATGAAATGAATTTGAAAGGGGGCCTCACAGGAAAAGCTTTGTTTGTTCCAGGCCTATTTTAATGAGCTTTTCATAAATGGGCAGTAGTTGAAGTGAAGAGGAGGAGGAGGTTGAGGGGTCAGGGAGATTTGGGGGGTTGGATGGTGTGTGTGGGTGTGTGTGTGTGTGTGTTCCCTCAGAAATTGATCATCTCTTTTCTCCGCTGAGATCTTTCAAGTCCTATATGGCAGTTTCCAAGCAGCTGTATAATGAAGCAGACCAGATAAAAACACACACACACACACATCGGCACACAACAATATGACGGCACACTATTTCTGTGTTTAAACAGGGACAAGAGAGCGTCAGATGTGGCTCGCAGCGTTGATACTCCCCACAGGGGTGATCTCACCGAGATGAAAAGGAGACCACGGTGCTTCATAATGAAGCTTCTTATCCTGTGGGAAAAAGCAAGAGAGCCACATTCAGCATGGCGGTTAACTTCAGATTGGGATTCACTCGGTGTTTTATTCTATTAACATGACATGAGCCACAGAGAGGCCACTTTCAATCTGCAAGTTTACACACCACAGGCAATCTCCTAACTAAATAACCGGCGGGTCACCACAACATTCTCTCACAGTCATCTCATAAGATCACATTGGATTGTTTACCACAGATACGAGTGGCCTTGTCCTGAGTATGTGATATAGCATCACACTCGCTTTACTGCGTGTGTGTGTGTGTGTCTTTCTTTTAGAGAGAATGATAGTTGAGCCAACTGATGAGGGAAGATCAGAGTTCAGATAGAGATGTAGTCGATCAACAGATAGAGAGGACCACTCCATGACTGCATGAAGTATGGCGGACTCTGCTGAAAGATCTAGAAATGAAATCTGCTAAATGAGCAAATGGCTACGTGCATGAAAACACATTAAAGAAATAGTTTGATACTTGGGAAATGGTGCTTAATCCCTGTTTTGATGAGAATTAGGGCGTTTTCAAACCTGAAAGTCCCAGCCAAGCTTCATATGTTTGTTAAACTGTTTAAATTTGATCCAGTTAGTTTTGAGGTAGCAGAGTAAAGACTTTTGTATGATATATGACAGGGTGGCTGACATATGACACATGGGCTGTGTCTACCTATACTTGACATTGATTGGTTTAAAGACGTGTGTGTGTCCATTCGGCTATTAGTTACTGACCTTTTTGAATAAAATGCATAGAAAAAAGTATTTTCATTTGAATAGAGAAAATGACTAAAACAGTTCACTTCCTTAATTTCGTTGTCCGTGTAATATGGTATTACTACCAGCAAAATAACTTTCCTCTTCATTGACTGCAAGCAATCTTGCGAGCTGCTTCTACTTCTCTGTCTTCTTCTACTGTTTGATGCTTTCTCACCTGAAATTGGTCCGAAAGTCTGAACTATCCAAAAAAGTGACAAACTAAGTTTTGTTCCGACTAAATTGATACCCCGTTCATGTTTGTAGGGTAAAGATGAAGCTAACCCCAGCTGTCAGTTATCTTAGCCAGGCATACAGACGGGACAAAGTCGGGAACAGCAGTATTAGTTTTGTGCTTGTGTGTTGAGTCTCATGCAGGAGAGTTTATTTGATCAATACACACAAAAAAACTATTACAGCATATCATTTGTACCGATTTTTATCTTTGGAGATAGGTAGATTCATTGACTTTTGGACGGAGCCAGGCTAGTGGTTTTCAGTCTGTAAACTATGCTAAGCTAGCCAGCAGCCGGATGTCGCTTCATATTTACTATACACTGATGAGAGGTATCAATTCATTTATCGAACTCTCAGCAAGAAAGCATTTTTCTATAAAATATTGCTAATAAGTTTGATGCAAAATACACCAACCACAACCAACTTTTTCCATTTTTAGTTTTTTCTGGTGTGTGGATGCTCCAAAAGCACATTCCATTCAGTCGGCCTACTCTGCAAATAAAAAACTCCATTTCATGTTTATGGGAGACTACAGTCATGCAATGTGTAACTGAAATGGCATGAAAATAAGCACATTCAGAACGACTAAATTAGTGTAATCAAACCCTTCAATCTGAGTTCAAGGCTGTGTTGCAAGGCTGTTGTCTTGTGGCGTGTGTGCTCTGTACTCCCTCCTCTTTTCCATGTGGTTCAGCTCCACTTGGGTCACTAAACAATGAAACAGTCAGGAGTGTTTTGCTCAATATTCCCCCCTCAGAAAACGTCTCACTTCATTTATTCGGTCATATTGATCTTTTTCATTTATCGTTTGTGATTAAACAGAAAGCGAGTAAGTAAATTTACTATTAAGTAAATAGAACCTAACAACTCAATAAATACCCCCTGCATATTAGTGGATTTCTTTAAAGCCTGTGCTGATAGTTTGTGTTTTCATCAGCTCTGGGGAGAGTAGCAACTCTAAAAGATATGTCAGGACCAATACTTGAATTCACAGGTCATATGGACACAAAAGAAATAAGTCACAAGAAGATTTCACAATCAAGTGTTAGCAGTTTTCTGGCCTTAAAAATATTGTTTAACAATCACATATTCTTAGAACTATTATGTGGCTAACATACTATAGAGTCTTCAGACTGTGAGACTCAAGTGCATCAATAGCTCATATTAACATCACTAACCTATCTATAACAGAATGTTCTTATATAGATACATAGTTAATTATACCCAGTCTAAGTCAAATCAAATTCTGCCTCTGTCATTAACCCTGGACTAGAGTGAAGAAAAACGTCCATGTTACCACAGGCCCTTCAGCAGCCTACCTATAGTTTTCTTAAATTGTGAAGAATCTGTCAGCAGGGGAGATTACCATTTATTTAAACAGAAGCTCATTTCCCTGGAGCCAAGAGTCGATCATTTAACTGACACAGCCAACCGGTCTTTCACAGAATAACTCAATCTCAAAAGGGGTATAGTTTGTTGTTGTTACTTACACAATATAGCACAGCCAACAATCACCAACCTTTCATCCACCTAATGGTATCCCACAGGGGTCAACTATAGGCCCTCTGTTATTTTCAGTATTTATTGATTTACATAATGTTATATGTACATGGCAGCAATAAATCTGAAGCTGTCCCTAAGTTTCCCCCTAATAAATCTCTCCTAAACATCGATGAAGGATTCAATCGCATCCTTCTGGTGTAGAAGGTTGTGTTGGAGTATGTGTTTGCTTCATCCAAATCTCTTTTTTAGGCCAACAAAGTCTGCATTTTAAATAAATGCTAAACACTATTGTCTATGAAAGCTGCTAAGATGTACATGCACTCAATGATCATGTTCCATTTGGTCACAGGCTGGTCAAACCACTTTAAAACCTCTACAGTCTCTGTATAATAGAGCATTAAAAATCCTTGATCAAAAGCCGTCATACTATCGCCATTGCCAAATAAAAAAAATATGATTTACTCAATCTTGAAAGCGTAATCAATTACACTAATTTGTTATTTATAACATGTGGCACATCACAGCCCAATATTATAATAAACAAGCAAAAGTCAAACTACAAAAATTGCAATAAAAGGGGACTGTGGTAATATTCTTCCTGGGTCACAACACAGTCATAACACACATCCACTGCTTGTTTGGTTTAGGATTTTGTTCATTTCTACATTCATTTCACTACTACACTGAAATGTAATGAGGCGTAGACATTTAGTTTACATTGTTTGGTCTTTTTTCCTTTGAGTTACTGTGTGTGCTGTGTCAATCGTCCTTCCTGGTTTGGCCACACATGGAGGTTTGCATTCAAGGCTCTCTGCTGGAAAGCATTTTTGGGGTCTATTTTAACCAAGACCACAACCTTTTCCGGAACCTAACCAAGTAGTTTTTTTGCCTAAACATGACCGAACTGTGTTTGAAAGCTGAATCCAGAAAGCCTTTGTTGTTTCATTGTAGTTATCTTTTTTCTACTTTTGTTTTCCTCTCCTTTCTAATTTTCCTAGGCTAGTTAGATGGTGTCATAAAGAAACCAAATGAATGTTTTCGCCAAAATCTCGAACTATTCCATTTACAACAAAATGCCTAGTGCCTGTCTTGTAGCATCATCTTCTAGGGTTGCAGCAAATCAGAATTGCATCTTTATTTACATCTTTCTAGCCTTTACAAAGCAAGACACTGCTGTGTGGAACATGATACACTGAAATCGAGGCTCATTTTGGATGTTTCCATTGTTGCAAAAGGACAAATCTGAAGCCTGAAGGGCTTTACGCAGCTAAACAAGATATAAATATCTACACATGGTGAAGCAATTGACAAGATTTAACACAAAAAGCAAGTAAATGGGAGACGTGTCCACAGAGCAGAGTTACATTTTAATGGACTATATTGGTCATCCTATCCTTCACATGGAGAACTTGGATGCCTTCCACTCTATTTAAAAATATGCTTTTATTTCCATAAAAGGCTTGTTGTTTGATACTGTGAAACAATGAGGGATTTACTTCCCGAAAATAATTTGTATTTAAAGCTTCAAAAGAAAACTCTTCTTGTGAAGCTATATAATGAACCCATCTAGTCTGTCATGGCATTTTCATATGAATATAATGGTTTTTGATGGATCAGAGTGCACATTTTCAAACACACCAGAAGCCCTTGACAGAACTGAATGTGCACAACAGAGCCTGAAAACCTCTCAGTGATGGGGAGGGAGAAAAAATAGGATGTGAAATGATGAAATTCAGAAACTAAATGACAGAGAAGCAAAAGCAGCCCTTCCTTTAAGTGCTTTAATCTTTGGATAATTACTTCTACACACACATTTCAGTCTCTGCATGCGCACACGTATAAACACAAACAGAACACCATGTGCTTTCTCTAACAACACTGCTTTAATGAAATGTCGTGAATCCTTAATGAGTCTCAGTGTCTTGTGATAAATTTCATAATTATTCAACCCCACACAACTTGAGAGGGATATTCATCAGTCAAAGCAAATTAGTAGGGATCCATTAGGGTTCAGTGTCTTGTAGGGACATTCACTTTATTAGCTCCTTACACCATTGCCATAATTGAGAGCATATTTCATTTGGCTCTAACCCCACTTTACTGAATGGCTGCTCTTTCCCTTTTTTTATTTACAGCCAAGTGCTCTGTACTGCGCCGTGCATACAACAACTGTTATACAGTACAATGCAGTGAGCAAGGTGATGTTGTTCCCTCGTCCATACTGGGCTTTTTTCATCTTTGCCTTCTCAGAATTTGCACATTTTTCTTTCAATGAGAGACAGAGACAGATTTACCTGGTCCATCTTTATTGATTCATCTAAAACATGCAGTGAAAGAAGTGTTGAGAAGAACTGATATCTGCTCCCTTTTATGTGGATTAAAACAAGCCGCTGATGAAAGAGGGTTTTGTCTCGTTGCGAAGAGGCCGTGGTCTGAGCATGCAGTTCCTTGTAGATCGGTGGGACACGGCAGAGGGGATAATTTCTTTAGGATGACTGATGATGGCCTCCACCCACAGATGCCTCTCTTGTTTGTCTTAGGTTAGTCTTGGGGTTCGCTTCATCCTCACTCTTTTCCCCCTCTTACTCTGACAACCTGCAGACATCTCAGATGAGTGACATTCCTCCCTCAGAGACACCAAGTCTCAGACATGGAAGAATGGAGAGGAAAGGCTTTCTGTTTAGTGTAGAGCCATGAGTAACTGATGCTGATGAGAAGCACTTGATAGTGGATCAGAAATTGGGTCAAGATTGGGAACCAAAAACGAATGTGAATTAAAAGAGTTCACATTTTTAGTACAGATTTCGTTTGAAAGATGGAAACTCACAGCAATTTTGCAATAAATGGTTTATGACTGTACAGGTTTGACTATTTTGTTACAGATGCCTCTTCTGAATTCTTAGTTTGCCGCCCATGAGATTATGAGCCTCAGTGTCCCCATACCTCCTGAAACATCAAATTTAAAGGTTTTTTCAAAGAATTACCGGCCAAACAGCATAGATGCGATGGATCGAGGTTGATTACTGTCAAAAAACTAAGAAATTGTATAATAAGAATTTGCAGGCTTTACAGAAGCTCACAGACAAATGACAAGAGAGAGGTCTCGGTAAATGGCCATGACAGACTAAGAAACCGAAGAGACATGTGAAGATCAAAGACGAAAGATCAAAGAGGCCAAAGGATGCAGGACTGGTGTTGTTGTTGTTATTGGACAAGTAAGTCGTAACTCTTGCTTGTTGGTTTCTGTCTTGTGCTGTTCTGCTTGCTTGATGTTGGGCTGTGTGGGTGAAGTAGATGACTTGCTAGTTTTAACATCAGAAGCCAGGTAATCCCATGTTGATAGAGGTTTAGCAAGTTAGTTCAATGTGATTTGATACACATCGTGGTCGGACATTAGCCTATATCCGGTCACATTTGGGTAAAATCTCTACCTTGTCAGTCTATAGGGCTCTTTGGCCTCTGAGGTTGCTGGTTTCTTCTGTCAGCTCGCCATCAAATGCATGTGTATACAGCTGTTTGCCTGGGGAGGAACCGACAGCAACTCGTAATTACGACATTAAATCACGTATCCCACCTATAGGGGAAGCCTGAGCATAACCGAGAGCGAATTTTGCATTGTGTCGTTTTCAACCAGTTAAAATAATAGTAGCACAAATTGTCTTTCTCCCTACTCCTGTGTAATAAACAATGCAATGTTGTTGAAGCTATGTTTCAATCTGCAAGGTCGTCATTGAAATGCTGTCTCATAAATATATTTTACTATTACACCTTTAGCCTTGTGTGATGTGAAATTTGTACCCAACTGGGGTTGAATGAACGCAGCATTCACCTATTTGTGTGCTACTGGTCAGTTTAGTTCATAAGTCACTTACTCTGGAGGACTTGTTTCTATTTGTGTGCTGGCACAAAGCCTGTTCTTGTACAAATGTGCTCACAATTCAACCTTTCTCAGGCTGCAGGCTGTTTTGTTGTGCTTGGATCATTTGGTATTTTCATGGCTCTGTACAAACCAGTGTGCACCAAGGTGGGTGAGGTGGCACAGCTGAAGGTTGGATCTATTTTTTACCAAGTGGCACAGTGCAACTTCAGTAGCCACTGTGGTTTCAAATTTTGCTTGCATATGTGCCTGTGCTGAGTTTCAGGACCTTATTGGGTGTGTGCTTTAGGTACCAGTAAAAATATTAAATGGATTTATGATTTAGAAGTCAGGGTTTCAATTTGAATACAGCGCGCCAATATTGTATCTTTCACTGCAGCAAATGCAAGATAGAAAGTAGAAATACTCACAACTAACAAAGCACTTGACCAGGCATGTGTGTATGTATTTGAGCGACCTATATACTGTAGCTGTTGAATTTCATTGAACCAGTTTCAACTTTTTTTGCCAAGCAAACGTACATGCTGGAGTCCTCTGGTTTGCCACTGGGTTTTTTATGGCAGGACTAAAGACAGTGTGAACATGGCCTTAAAACTATTTACCAACAATCAGTCTGAATATTTGACAGGCTAGATATATTTGGGGTTATTCTTTTAATTTGAATCTTGTGGACACCTACTGCCAAGGATTTATGATTTACGGTTAAGAGTAGTGCCCGTTTACATTGGTTTACACAGCCCATTACAAACCATTGTAATTGGCTGTTTTCTTGACCTGTGTTAATGCTCTGGAGCTACACCAGAATTATTATGCGTCATTAGTGAGTCCTCCTTAAACTATTTAAAAATATATTTATATATGTTTGTGTGCTGGACGTTGTGTGCAGAGCTTTTTATCAACATTATCCTAACTGGATTATCTGCAATGAAGATTTTATAGTCGATGTTTTTCATAAATAAAACTGAATTTTCTTTATAACTTTTCACATGTGTGGCCCATATATAAGTTTGAATGATTTACTTAACTGGTATTGTTTTCATACATTGCATGTCAGCTACTTAAGCAATCGACACGCTCTGTAATTCCGCTCAGTATAAAGCCCTGCAGGGACAAAACAAATAATGTGCTTTTACTTTTAAGATTAGCACCTGCTGTCAGTCCGATATGATAAATAAAAATAATCTAATTATCAACATGATCTGACGTGGATTGTGATTTGCGTTTTGACCCAGTTGCCAACCACTACTGTTTATCCAAGGATGGAGAAGAAGACATGTCCACAGAGTGAGGGCACACTGAGTGCTACAGAGCGCCAGGTCCCCTGCTTATTCAATTTGTATCAATATTGAACGTATCACATATGTAAATCACACTTAACTCGGCATGTCACTCCCTCAGGCAATTAAAAATACACATGCCAAGTGTGAAGCCGATAAGATGATAACAGTTTACGAGATATGGGTTCACATACAGACAGACAGAAATTTGTGGAATTAGTAGATAGCTAGGATAGCAAAGGTTTTAATCAGTTGTTAAACACTCATGCTGTCATTAGTTTCATGATAGGCAGTAGCAGTAGGTATTTTTTTGGACTGGTAGGTACAAATGGCTGTCACATTGATACATTTGTCATTTTTTAAGTGAATGGGGTGTATGGTGAGACCCTGCTTGAAAGTTGAAGGGACTTTCTCACTCAGTGAAAATGTCATTATTTTGTGAGTAATCAGGGGACACTGAATTTTCCACAGCAGCAGAGGGGCCCTTCACTAAGGCCTCGCTGTAGTGACTTAATCTTATTCTGCCCACATCATGGCCATGTTTGTCCAAAAAGCCTCCGCTGTGGAGCTGACCTGAGTGGAAGGTAATAAAAATCAAAGTCGAACAAAGGAAAGAAATAAGCTACATTCAAGCACACACACACACACACACACACACACACACACACACACACACACACACACACAGAAAATAGCACCCTTATCATCCCTGTTTCATTTAGAGTTGATTGCTGTCGGATTATAATGCAATCACCACGCTGTGTGAGCCGTAACTATGGGAACTGGTTTTAACTGTTTATCTTGCTAGAGATCTTAATTTAAGTTTGAACACTCTGGATCACTTAGATGTGAGAGACATGGGAAATTGACAAAAAGGGGACAACAAAGAGAAGGGAGGGAACGGGAGCTGTGGAGGAAAATGGAGAAACAGACAGTTTCTTGTTCTTTCTGTTGTATTTCATATGCAATTTAATTTGTCTTTCAGAGAGAAAATCAATTTATGATGACAATCCGCGGGGCAATAATGAAAGCAGCCCTCGTTCCTTTGCCATGGGAAAGTTTCTGCCGGAGAATGCCACTAATCTTGGCAAAATGAATCATTCACACTTTATTTGGACATCTGTGTTAACCCCTTCGTCGCCCCCCCCCCTCCCTCCTCCTGCAGCCGACTTTCATTCATTTGTGACAGTTTTATTACAAGTTGTGCATTTGGCTGGAGGCTCAGAGGCCAGAGAAGAATGCTGCATGGAGATGGTCCAACGTGTTGAGCAGTTGCTGAGTGTATAATATTGACTGTCACTATATGTTGGACCAAGTACCTGAAAGGCTCTCTGGACAAAACAAGCTCATTTTTTTGTCTTTCCACAGTCTACCTTCAACTTGGCTGCAGTCTGGTCAACAAAGATGTTTGACTTTAAGGTGTGAACAAACCCAGATTAAAGGCTCTGAGGCTCAGATTTAATGTAAACCCAAACTAACTCCATCCTAAATACAGGAAATTGCACACGCTGCCACAGAATCCACACACAGGGACACACAGCACGTAGGTCTATCACCTTTTCCATTCCAAGAATTTCTTCAACACATCTACAAGCTGCTCTTATTTTAAAACTAGCAAGAAAAGTGAAACTAATAGTTAATTGATTTGATTTCTATTCGTTTTCAAGACTAAAATTGTATTGTATGATGTCAACATTGTATAGAATTACAAAGGCTGCAAAGGTTACAGAGATCGGAATTGTGTATTCAGTCTCTAAAGTTCAAGCTTTTACATTCATCTTAGTTCAAAACTAGTCAGCACATATTTTTGGTCATTTTTCTTCAGCTGAACTGATCAAGGGACTCCCCTGATTCCCTCAGTGACAGTAGTGATTCAGTATAGTCATTGAAATTTTAAAATTTAAGATAAAAAATAATGAAGATCTCTAACAGCTAATTGTAAAGATAACACCAGTCATTATAGTATTGATGATTTGTATTTTGTTCTTGTCATGGCTTATCATTAGAATTTTATTTAGCTTTTTTTTTTTTCAGCTAGAGCAGAACCATGTTTGCTGATTTTCTTTAGGTGATGCTAATGCATTTAAAGTGCTGCCTTGCTGTGAGCTTTCTGCTGTATCCGTGCAGCATAACCTGAAAAAACTCCAAGGTCAGTGATCAATAGAAAGTTAATTAATGAAGAGTACACAATGTTGTACCCATGATTGTGTCTTTCAATCTTTGAAATGTCACCAGAATTACATTCGGAAAAACATCAACATCACCTTTAATTACCTTGAATTTCTAATTATAAGCTAAATAAAGAAAAATATTTAGCTCTGACTTAATTAAGCAAACTACTTATATGGCGATGTACGTTTTTATGGACTTCACAAATTGCTGAAGTTTTTCATATGTTTGTTCAGAATAGTCTATTTCTAAGTTACGATTCAGCCGCTGGCCATGGATGAAGATTGTATCTATTTAATTCAACTTTCATTTTCATTTCTGACATTTATATAAATTCAGTCCAGATGTTTCTGAAGAACCAAGAAGAGGTTTAGTTTGAGTGCAAAATGAAGTGAGAGTTGGCAGAAACATCTCCAATACGCATGTTTAAAGCCATGTGTTTAAACTGTTGAAGGAGTTAATGAATTCTTTGTGTGGCATGTTTAAGATAGAGCTATGCACACACTGAACATAATGAGTTTCTATTGTCATTGACCCATATAGAGGAGGATGTGTCATGTGACAGATCACTTTGAGAATACATGCTTGTATTTGACAGCGTTGCATGTAGAATATAGCTGCAGTATTGTTAAAGCTCTGAAAGTTTACACAGGAAAAGTTGTGCTGTGAAAAAGAACAAGGATAAAAAATTAAGTTCTGATTACAATTATGGGACGTGACACTTAGCTGATTTCAAATCAGCAAGGCCAAATTTCACAAAGCCTGTCAATGGTGGCAGCAAGCTTGCCAGATCCCTCCCCAATCAAAAGTTTGCTCTATATAATTTTACGCAATCAGATTTCTCCACAGTCATCCAGTGCAATCAGGTAATCAGAGGGGAGCATTAACAAGACAAATGGGGTTTAAAAAGTGGGTGCACTCTGTTTGCAGGAACTTCCTATGGAGAAGCCCCCTCCCCTGCTTGATTACTCCTATCACCCTCATACAGCGCGACATCCCTGCCAAATAGCTTTCTACTACAGTACAGGCAGTATGTGCAGAAGGAACCAATGTGATTGACTTTGCTTGTAAAATTCATCAGGCAAATTGTTACACTTAAGGCTATTTTTGTTAAGTAATAACTGCTCCAACCCAGGTTGCACAGAGTCAGTCATATTGTGTACAGTAATAGCACAGTGGCCACTTTCACACCTTCCATTAAATGGGAAATTCTGTTTTCCAGATTGCACAGGTAGGGACTTTTAATGTCAGAATGATTTCTCACTCCATCTATGGAGATGTCACATGTTGAGTTTGCACTGATTGTTGTTCTGCTTTGTCTTCTTTGCACCTTGGGTGAAAGAAAAATTACAATTTCACCTCGATAAGCTCAATTCTGAACTGTAGCCTCCTTTATTCATGTAAGGACAGGTTTGCACTAGATCTGTGTAAATGCATGACTTTATGTATTAAGTCCTTCCTAAGTTCTTAATTATTTTACTGAGCTAAAAAAGCAAGTAATCAATCATATAATTTGGTCATACAATTATAATAAAATAAATAATATAAAAAAAAAAAAACGTATGAAATGTTTTGATAAGTAAAAACTAGTAATGCTTGCCCTGGAAAAGCAATCAACTGTAAACAGAAAGTCATTACAGCATCTATATAACTGACAAAACCCATATGCTAAGGCAGCCAAGCTATATATTAAACTGAAAAGCTGGTCCAGAGAAACCATACATTACAAAATTTGCACATACATATAGAAGTCTGACTCAGCTAGTGGTATTTACATTATGCAGTGTAGAATTAATGCAAATCCAATTATTCTAACATCATCCAACACTATTTAGTCATTACTAGCATAGCATTTTTCTTGTAGTTTTGTTTTGCCTCAGGCGTTTTTGTGAAATGTCTTTTCTTTTTATTTCAGTTTAACCACATCATTATTAGATCTTATTTTTGTCAGTCAAATTTGCTACATAACTGATAAACCTAGCTGCTATTGGTTGTAAACAAGATATGGAAACAGATATAGCTAATATCTACAAACAGCTGTTTGTGTTAAACCTATTTTAATTCAGTGTAGTGGAAATCGCCACATAGAGGACAGTTTAAACTAAAAAAGAGCTGGTGCAACCAATGTTCAACAAATCTTTGAATGGGTAACAAAGTGAAAGTTAAATGGTCTCTAACTTAGTATTTAATTCCATTGCTTCACTTTAGAGCTGTATGCAGTACTATTTGCCTTGCTGTTGCTTTCCACCTCTCTGTCACCCTGTCACACACACACACGCACACACACACATTGACCACCTGTCACTGCAGTCAGACTTACTATCTGCAACACCAGGAGAAATTCTGCTCAAGTTGGTGGTCTGTTAAAACATCCGTAATGTTTTTGCTGTCTTCTGTAGGCAGGCAGGATTTAGCATAAACTTGTTGGATAAAGCAGCCACTGTGAATAGTTATGTGATAAGCCTACAGTTCTCAGCAGACAGACTTTGGCTTAACAGCGGCCCTGCTCTATGAGAGCGTAGGGTTAGGTGTGGTGTCCCTCCTGTTAGGCCAGAATACAGGAAACATACAGAAAGATACTGCTCTGTGTGCTAAGCTAAGGTATCAAGCTACTAGCTGTAGTTTAAAGAAAGCAAATAACCATGGGAATCTTCTATGATTAGTATGCTTGGCTATAAATTATTTTATTTGTGCCTCTAATTTTAGCACATGTTGTAGGGTAGGCTTACATCATGCATGACAGATTTGACACCTCTAATGTATGTATCAATGCAGTACCTTACTGCAGTACTTTATTGAAATTACTGTCTTTTGTCTCAAACTTTATTCTGTCCCACTTCTAATGATATATTTCTGGATAATCCAAGAGACTGACCTCTTCAGACTCTTCAGTCCTTCCAGCAGATTTTCTTGGCTCAGAAATAATTAGGGAAGACGATGTGAGGATGACAAAAGACAACAGTAAAATTAAATAGGCGCTCTCTCTGGCCCTTGGGTTCTTTGCAGAAATTCTAATTAAGTCCATCCAGAAACAGAGAAGCTGGATTGGGGCAGTTTCTCATCAGGGTCCCTCCATGAGCCTCTTTTGTCATGAACACACAGCCAATTACAAAGCTCAACAATAGAGTGGGTTGGTCTTATACCCTCCACACAGACAGGAGACCATGGGGAGCAGAAAATATCCATAAGCATGGAGTGACTTTGCGAAAAACACTCTCACCTTCCTAGGAAGTAAAATCAAATATGCATTTTTGTGTGTGTGTGTGTGTGTGTGTGTGTGTGTGTGGGGGGGTGGTGGTGGTGGTGAGGGCCCATAATGGTGTACATGAGACTTACAGGTAAAACTCCATGTGATACACACTCCAAAGTTGTTTTTATGTTTCAAGCTTTACACTGCAGATCCAGTAACTGAGGGGTTTTCCAAATATGTGTGTCCCACTTATTAAAATGAAATAAACTCAGCTGTAAAATAAATCTGAACGACTCTCTCTTTATATCAAGACAAGCCATAGATAACCTCACTTGTTTGTCATCATTGCATATTGGTGTTGGCGAATTATATGACTGGCTTTTTAATCTCTGAGTTTTCCCGAACATAGATTATGTAGCTGTCTCTCAATTTATTCATTGTGCACAGAGGGTAATTACCCAGAGATAAGTGTTCCTCTATCAGGGTCCAGTCACAGCGATCCAAAAGCAATCTCCTCAGACACGGGCCTTGTCCCCGGCTATTTGGGCGACACATAGTGGGAAGTGGGTGCTGAAGGATGCGGACTGAGTTTTGTGGTTACCTGCGTTTGGATGAGGCCTTTTGACAGTCACGGCCAGGTGGGCCAATCTTTCAGTCAGACACCCTATTTACCATCGCAAAGCTCTACTGCCCTGCCTCATTTATAGTCGCTTAGGTTGCTTGTGATGAAAAGCAGATAACAGTGTACATTCACCCTTCCACCTCTCTCCTCGGAGGGGGGGGCATTCCTCCTGGGGGGCTTGGACTATTATTTTCTGTGTCACATCAAAAATGAATGCTCCGTCAAATTTGCGGCAAAATCAGACGGCGTGTCAGAAAGTGCAATTAGTCACTGAGTGAGTATCTTGTTTTCTGTGTGATTTCTGATGGGAATAAGTCAGGTAGATTGATGCTTCTAAGGAAAATCAATGAGTGGGAGAAAAACATTGTCTTTTGTGTTGTGAATGTGCAGCCGAGACGTTTGAGCTGGACGCTCGCACACAGAAACAGATGTAAATCAGGGAAAGAATAACCCTTCCTCCACATGGCTGAATGGACAGACCTGCATAGATTGAAAAAACTAAAGTTAATGCTTGATTTTTAAAGAAACAGCACATTCATTTGGATAAGGATTGCTCAACATAGCTGCCCCCCCCAAAAACAATATTTGTGTCGTGGTCACTGAGGCATTTCTGAGTTATGTCTGAGCATGAAGCGTTTATGTTAGATTTAAAGGCTCAATCAATAATATCTGTGACTTGGTAAATTCCAAGTAATTAAATCAATGATGAAAAAAAAGCATGTTTTGTTTGTTCTTGTAGTTATGTAGTTAATTTAAAAGTATGAAGTCACAGACAATTTTAAAGAAAACTCTAGTCAAGTACATGAAAGTTCGGTTAGATTCTAACCTTGGTTCTCTGAGTGAAGACACTATATCTTCAACTCTGTACATGTATGGAATATGCAATGGAGTGGTGAGATAGTCTCGATATGATAAAGAACGCTCTGTGACATGGTAACTTTGGTTTCTAAAGATAATTTCAGCCTCACTATGAATTCAGACTAATCTAAAACATAGTCCTGTGTGTTCATTGAGTCTGAAGCATGTCTAATTAATTCTCCATGAGCTGGGTTATCTCCTCTGGAGGTGTTGAATGGACATGAGGAGACCTTATGTGTGCCACGTCACAGTCACAACAGGAATTATACCATGATCTCTTCATGAGTGTTATTAATTATAGAAAATAAACATCTTGCCTCATAGCATCAATTGGCGCTGCGTCACAGATCAGCCCTCATGAATTTTGAAAACCTCATATTTGTCCCTTAAAATGAAAAAGATTATCATGGCCACCATCTATCATCATGCAAACACCTGGTTTGATATGTTGCTCACTGACTGAAAATATTTTCAATCCAAAGTTTTTCAAGTTCAAACATTCTGTTGTTGAAATTGGTGCACATGTGCAGTTGCCACATAGTGCCCCTGGCTACCTGACCTACTCAAGGTTCCTGAAGCTACCAACGTTGTAGCTAGCAGCTATAATTTGTGGATATAAGTATGAGAATGAAGTGGTAATGGAAAATGCATGTTTTAGGCCCTCATATTAATGTAATGTAATTTCATTGGAAAAAAAGTCAGAGAAGTATTTTGGCTAATGTGCAAAATTCTGCAAAAATTGTTAATTCAAGTGTGTGGGGGGGTGTTTGAGTCTAATATCTATACATCCATATTTTCACAGACCAAATTCCTGGTCTAACTTTGATCCTTCCTCTTCCTCTGTTGTCATTTTACTGGTATGTCTCCAACAGGCGACACACAAGTGACGTCATCATTCTTAAGTGTAGAATCTTTACATATCACAGAGTATATATGACTTTATCTATCTACTATCAAAACACACTGACCCAAACTGGAACAGACGCTGTTGAACTTGATCACATTAGTTGTCACATCCAGGTGCAATGTGTATTCCTGTTGAAAGTCCAGGTTATCATAAGTGACTGAACCAAATTGAATGGTGACTTACTTAGTACTGTCAGAGGACACAACAGTGACTTAGCCTGTATATGCTCTTAAAGTTGGGTTTGGTAATCCTGGAAAAGTTAGCAAGAGCAGGCTACACTTATTTTTTTCGACAAAGGTATTTATTGATGGCTATCAGAACATTAACTGGAATTCAACAAATAGGTTAAAAGTGTTTCTGAAAATAATGAATAACCCTCCCTGTACACACTCAGCAAGTTTCCATTGTGTGATTTCTTCAAATTACATGTGGTAAGGGCCATTGGAAAGTTTAGCCCCTAACAGCTCACACTGGTATATGTGCTAATTTATGTATACAGTAATAATAACCCCAAAACCTATATTTTTACATTAAGATAATGAAAACAGATGTTTCCACCAAGTTGCTGTGTGATGTTTAACAGTTTGGTAAGTTTTCTTGAAAATCGATTAGATCAATGCAATCATCTTATACACTGACACATACAGTATTGCAGAAATGTATGAATATATAAAGTTTGATAGTCAGGTGCCAAAGACAGTCTTTATAGCAGCATCAACGCATAGCCAGTCCCCTAATGCAACCTTACATTTCGACAATGTAAACATTCCCTTCATACTCCAGTCTTTTACTTCCTCCGTACGTCTGCAGGCCTCAAACAATCCCAGTGAAAGTTATTGTCACTCGGACACACAGGGAAAACTGAGGCGACTGGTGTCCCTGTGGCTGTGGATTTTTGAACTTTATTTATCATGGCAAAGATTTTGCTGAGCATGCACTTTCAGTTTTTTTCTCTTTCTCTTATTCGCTCTTGCAACGGCAGACGTCTACTTCTGGCCTCTGAGCAGCATTAGCAGAACAAATGAGAGCAAAGTGGTTGTTCTTGGAGGCAAAAACGTTATTCATTCCTTTGCAGCACCAAGGTTTTCCCAGCTGGGGTGGAGAATTCAGCAGATACAAACCTAACAGCCTCCTCTGTAAAACTTTGCTTTACTCGTCCAGAAAAAAACGTAAGTAAGATAATACCATTATTATTATCGACATTGCATCTTTAGTGAATTCTCCAAACAGCATGTTGCTTTCCTTTCCCTGCTGATCCCATGCTGTCTAACTAGTTTTCTGAATAGCATCATCACTCATCCCTCTTGCCAAAAAAAGTACACTCCTTCTCTCAGACAAGAGAGTAACAGCACCAAACCATTTCCTGGTGTCACATGTTTCAACTCTGCGAAGCTGAAACAACTCTTTCTTTCATTATAATGAAACATGAGAGGCCAGATAATCTCATAAATATGTGTTGTATTTCTTCTTCGGCACTCACGCCGGCCGGGAGAAAGAGGCAGGCCTTTGTTTTGGGGGCTTCCTGGCTCACAGGAAGTGATTGCACAGGGACAGTGAGGGACACTCATCTCTTGGAAAGGGGGAATGGTCGAAGACGTATCCCTTTTTGATCAAGGCTTGCTGACGGATCGGCCGGAGAAAGGCAAATGGGGATCATACCAGGGCTTGATGACAAGAGGCCAATTTTGATGTCCCTTTTCTCTCATTGCGGTGCTTCTCTTTCAAGCCAGAATCTGTTTGAGCAGCCTGGGAAAATGGCCTTTTACCCACCTTTCTCGTCACAGAGCTGACAGCACAACTGAGAGCTAAATGGAATTGAGATGAACGTCCAGACTAAATAAACTTGTGTCTTAACTCTGCTCGCTGTGAATAGGATCCTGATTGCTTCATAGATATATTTATCATCTGGTTATGCCGGATAAAACCTTCATCAGGGGTCCTTTGCTGCTCCCTTTCTTTCATCTTTATCACTGGATTTGATTAAAGTTCTTTTCATCCACAAATGGTCACAAAAAGCAAAAGCAAAATTGTCCTGAAATCGCAGCAGAAGTGGACCGAAATAAAACCTTTTCAGCGAGGAAAAGCAAGGGCGCCGCTCTGTTTCATCCCAGATTGTTTAATTCAAAAATGTTGACCCATGTGAGAAACATTATATCCGAGCAACATCGAGCTTCATATTCAGTGTAACTATAACCTCAAAGGCCACATGCTCTCACAGTGTTTATAATGCATTAGTGGAACAAACTCTACACTGTACTCTCTTTACAAATCCCACCTGGCCATGTATTACTTGCAGATGTGGCTCTCTAATTCATAATGAACTAATAATGGTTTTGTTAGTGCAAGATTGTTTTCCTTTCCTCCCTCGCACACACATCGATGGAGATAATCTGCACTGGAGGTGTGGTGGCGCAGGAGAAGATATTGCACCCTGTATGAAACATAGACTTTGGAATGTGTTGTTGCAAGATAGCAGCCTTTGAATCGCCTTAATATGACTCACTCATCATGAATGGATCTGTATGATTAAATAACAGCTTTTTTTTACCTCAGGGGAGCCACCTCTCTACATGTATCAAGATTATAAAGACTTATTATCTGGAAAAAGACAAAAATCCAAGTATGGGCCCTGCAACACACCACAGAGAAACTGCATAAGTTCAGCATCTTTGTTTTACTGACAGTCTGTGCCTGTATTTGCAGCAGCGAATGAAACCACATGACACACATCTGCAAATTAATGACTCCGTATTTTGATGGTGCGCTGATATAAAGGAGAGCTCAAGGACTAGACATATGAGATAAAGAAGAACAAAAGGCGGAGATCTAAAGGCATCAATTAACAGCCTGATCCAGCTTTTATGTCAAAGAGACTGCAGCGTGAAACAAAAAACTTCTCGGAGGCATTTTTCAGATGCATTAACACAGTCTGACTGTCTACATTAATGTATCTATTGATAGGACGCTCTAATTAAAACCACAGAGGTTATGATTCTTATAGCAATCATGCTGTTGATAAACTGGAGAGGGAGAAGGAATTTGAGGATGGGAGCTAACTGACGTGTTAGGCATATGTAATCAGATGACAGATTTGTATTGGAGGACAGTAAAAGTACTGTAAATTGTGGAGTTCCAGGCTAGAGTCCTGCACGGTTACATTTTTGCAAACTTGCACCGGCAAAGCCCTGTACCAGGCCCAACCGGTTTCCCGCTATTACCTGCTCCGACCCGTTAACATACGACCCGACCTGTCACCCATGATTAAACACACATGCTAGACACACACGGTTACTCGATGACATCAAATAGCCTCCTTGTTCTCCTGTTTAGGTGATTGAATTGTGTTCTTGGAAAAGTATCTGAATTGTTTCAGCACCTATACTCTTCTGCAGCTGTGTTTCTTCAGCAGCAGCAGCTTGCGGCTATCAAAAGCTAATACTCTTAGGCACTGAAAACGTTTTCACCACTGGCCATTTTGCTGTGCTAGCTACTTCTGTGTTGGCAGTGACAGTTGTCTGAGCGGAAGTGGTCAAATGTGGTGTCATGGGAAGAAGAAGAAGAAGAAGAAGAAGAAGAAGAAGAAGAAGAAGAAGAAGAAGTAGCTTAAATAAAAGTAAAAAATATATAGCCTTATATAGCCAATACTTCCCAAAAATAGCATACATCCGCGTTAATAAATGTTTTACCCGTGGCCATATCAGTGAATTTATGTAAATATATATTTGTACCCGTTTCACATTTTAAATGCTGGTAATCCTCCTGCTATATTACCAACTCATGCTCACCAACTTGACATGTGGAGAAACCTAAAACCTGTCTTACTTATAGCTCTGGTTCCTAAGCTATCTAGCGAATGGTCACTTGATGCCAGTTTCAGGCTGAGCTATCAACATGGAAATCCCTGTCCACTGTCCATGCCAAAACTTAAGATCGGCCTATAAGTTAAAATCTGCTTATGATTTGAAAATACCACAGATGATGCCAAATACATAAAGTATTATGTATCGAGCAGCTTATTTTTATGATTTATCTGGATTGGATTTGGCCAATCGCCTCTGCTCAAATCAAGCTCTAAAGGAAAATGGAGGAAAGGGAGAAAGAAAAGAACTGTTTTAAATGTATATGTAGTGTGTTGACACAGAATGAGCTCTTGTGTAATAGAGCCTTGTGCTCAGGAATAGAGCCTGACGCTCTAAATACTAGAAATCACATCTACTGTGGAGGCAATTCTTGGCTCCATGTACCTTAGAAACCTCTCGAATTATTTTCTCTGTCGACTGGTCCTGAAAGCACACACTCAGAATACATGCACTTTACACAGACAGAGCATATTGTATTGAGGACAATGTCACCCTGCCTCAGTTTATCAAAGGTGCAAAGCTTATTGATGACGTGCAAAGAGCAAAGCCATAACACGTGCGGCGTGAAGCACTAAATTAAAACGTCTTCCTGTTATTCCACTCGTGGATCTCACCTCGCCACTTTGAAGTCTGACCTGTGCCGAGGAAGTGAATGAACCTGCATGCTCTGTGTTATTGCAGCGTGTCTGCAAAGTAGAGTCTCATTAGGGAATTTTAGCCCGGGCGCAAGATTTCGCAATAGGGAAAACAAGGATGATAAAGAAAATGAAAGGAGGAGATAAAGCAGGAGGAAATCCAGAGGAAAGACGGACTGGAGATATTGTAATTAGTTGCACCTGTTTCCTTTAACCCGGCTCCAGTTTCCCTCTACAAACGCATGCAGATTACCCATCAAAGCCCGGCGTCGCTGCCTCTGCTCAATGGCTCCTTTGTTGCCAGTTGTCAGGGAGGCAGCCCACAAAAGTATGTAACACAAGCAGGCCACATTGCTGTGGAACTTACAGTACATGCAAGCCTCCACCAGCCGCAGCGAGGATAATAGGGAGTGTTTGTAGACACGGAGTCTGCATCACAGACACTGGTGGCACTTTTTTTTTTAGGATGTGACCACAACAGTTCCATCATCTGCCAACACACACTATTAGCTGTTTTAGGGAAGAGGAGCAAGTGCTGCCACACAGGCCTGAGAGCAACGGGGAATTTGCTGTTTGACGGTACACATGCATATACGCTAAATATATTATAGGGACAGCTGTGTACTACTTGTACTGCTCCTACTACTACGACTACGACTAATCTTAATTATAATACATGCATACATACCATATTCTCCAACAGTTGCATGATTTTTCATAACTCTTAAGTAACTTTTCGTAAATAGAGTGGCCGTTGGGAAAGTGGTCTCAGACTGTGAATAAACAGGTTTTAAAAATAGTGTTTGCAATTTTCTACTGTCAACAGATCTCATCACAAGCCCAAAACCAACAGCTCATTAATCCTGGTACTAAAGCACTGGGTGCGTGTATATCAAAGCCTGATGTATCATATGTCCCTGTGCCCTTGGCTTTCACTGTCGTCCAAAAACTAAAAACACGTCCATGAGCCACACTGTTGCACTGAATGATGCTTTTCTTTCATTGCCATGAATGTGGCCACTGCAGTTTATTCAGAGTCAACCCCACATGCAGTACATTCCATCCTGCTGCCGTAAATGTTCCTGAGCTCACTAAATATATATAAATCCGCAGCTGCAAATAGTCCCCAACAAGTGCACTATTAATCTGTTTGTATGTTCAAATTCTAAAATTGACATTGCTGTTTTGGGAAAGATGCTTATTCTTTATTCAAAAATGAAAGTACATATTTGTGAATCCAATCTTTAGTAGGTAAGTATTATGATAAGGCATTGTTGATTTTGACCTTTTTGTCTGTTGTGTCTTTCTCTCAAGGCGAATACGACCCAAACAACATTTAATATAACAATTCAAAAAGCTGTTATATGTTTGTTTAAATATTTCTCTCTGTGCAAACATCATGTAGCTGTAGCTGCCTGACCAGAGTTGTACCAAACTGATACAGTGTATGTGATAAAGTCAGGCAGCATTGAATAAGATGATTTTTTCCAACCTTGAAGGTATTTGGAAATAAAAGAGTAAACCCAGTACAGAGCCCAGAAACTTACAAAAGGTAGAAGGTTTTCAGATTAGTCAAAATCTATAAAACTTTCATCCATTCGTGCTCATGATATGAAGTATTTGTGTGCCTCACCTTCACAATATGTCGGTTTTCTGCCAACGTTTCGCTGCTATGAGGCTGTAATTCTCCTTTATGAGATTGCTAAAGTTTATCTTATCTTCAGGAACCATCAGTGAACTCGTGGTAAAGACGCTGACAGGCGCTGCCGCAGCACGAGTGCGGTGCATCACATTCAGATCTCAGTCAGCGTATATTGACCCCGGTCCATGGCCTACATAATCAGTATCATATATGGATTGCCCATGTTTCAATTTGCAGATGAACTGGATCCAGCAGTTTTCTTATTTCCTCCGAACAGTCAGCGCGTAATTGAAAACACTTAGAGGGGGTGACATGTCGGTCACACTGCTACAGACTCCAGATCAGCCAGTCCTCTGCACAGCTGCTGCAGTCTAATAACATCCATTTGAAGGAACTGTCCTTGATTAGGTTATTATTAAGATCATTTAATGTTTCAATGAGAGAAGTACGGGGAGGAGTGACGCGACGTGGTGGTAGAGTGGTATTCTCTGTCGCTGAATTGGACGCTGATAGGTTCACATGCTCACCTCATGGAATGTATTTGACAATGAACGCCGCGGCGGAGACAGGGGGTAAAGGGGGAGAGACCATTCTGCATTCAAGCGCTAATTAGAAAAATTAGATCTATGAAAGGCAGCGAGTGATCTAGGCCTTCAACCTACGTCTGTGTACCGCTGTAGCAGCACAAAGAGGAGGCAACAATGAGCATTGAGGAGGAGGGAGGGGGGATAAATAATTTAATCCATTATCTACTCTGCAAAGCTCATCAGCACTGCTACACAATGGCCACGATTGAATTGCTGATTGCATTTCTCTCCTACCCTCCAGGAGAAAATGCCCATGCTCCACTATATGCTCTCAGCCTGCCAGCACAACCAAGAGCAAGAGAAAGACGGAGAGTGAGGGAGGGAGAGACCGAGCAGTGTAGAGTGTCTTCCACCAAGGTCAAACTACAATGCAGCAATCTAATTAAGAGTATCAGAGAGTTTCCTGTATGGGGTCAACCTCCCTGTTGTGCTCATTGGCTCATATTGTCCACTTTGTGATACATCATGTACTCCTACTTGTAAATGATGGATGTGATGCTGATTAAATCTTTTTTATTTCATCCCCCCCTTCCATACTCTTTTTAATTGATGAGAATATTTTAATAGAGTTGTAGCACTGTTGTTTTACTTTGATAGTTTGACCAGCAACATACATGAATGGATTAAGGTAAGATGTTGTCTCCCATGATGGTGGCGGGATTAAAACTGTCATGTCAGAAGTTTAGGGATTAACTGCTGATTCTTTTTTCAGACTTTGAGGAATCATTCTTTACCGTTCATCAAATTTCCCCTGCTCACATTTTTTATCCAGTGAGAACAACATATCAACATCTATGGAATGGATTGGCATAAAAAGAAAGTATAGAAGTTCATGGTCTCCAGAGGATGAACCCTTCTGACTTTATTGATTTCCCTGCCTCAGATGTCACCTGCTCACATTTTTTGCCTTTTCCAGAGATAACAACTCAACATCAATGTAATGGATTTGCAGAGAATGTTGAACATTCATGGTCTCCAGAGGTTGAACTCTACTAAAGTTGACAATCCTCTGACTTTTCCCTCTAATATAATTAGCATGTTACAATGCTAATAAGCTTGAATTGAGAAAATAAACACAAAAATACAGATTGGATTTGTATTTGCACAGCGATAAATCAGTTGGGCTCTAAATACATTTGAGTTACAGCCACAGCTTCCTTTTCTCTAAAAGATAAATGCATACTGTTGTAGTTAAGATATTTCTAGGCTCCTCAAAGACTATGTGGATGAAAAAAATCCAGTACGCTACACAATAGATTTTTCACCAGCTTCCCAAGTTCCAAGTCTTTTCCATTTTCACATTACCCACTGGCTACTGTCTTTGTTTGGCTTGTTTTCTTGTTTCTTATTGTGCAGTGGTAAGATTTATTTTTTTCATCCAGATGGTTACGAGACTGTTTGATGATTCTGAAAATGCTTTCATAGCAACATTGAGTGCTGTTAAATGACTGTCTGGGGTTTTCAAACACTATTTATCTTGTAGAGAAACAGATGCTTCGTTGAGTGTAAGTGTAAAGCTTATAAATGAATGGCCAGCTCTGGGGTCAAACTGGACCTATAGCCTCAGAGAGCTGCTCCCATGGCTGCAGACACTTAGTCCTGTGTCACTATCCTCTTCACGTTAAATGTCAGTGTGTAACAGGCTAAAAGGCAAGAAACCATTAATGGATGAATCTGGCAATGCTTTATGAAGGTGATGCCTTCCCCCCCCATCAACTGCAATCTATCATCTGCACCAGGCTCCAGTAAAATAGGAATATCAGGAACACTTGAGGTTTTCTTGGCCCAGTGCCTCTGACATGCTGGCTTAATTTTACTTTCCATTTCGCATTTACATAAAACACAGCGAAATGTAGTACACATAATAGTCCCCTTTGGCCAAGCGCTTTAAGGTCCTGTCCACAGTCCCAGTGAGGGGCAGTCAAGCTGCCTCTGCTCTGCTCTGTTTGTTTTATAGAGCAGTAGTTAGACCACTTTGAGGTCAGCTAGTTGCAAAAAAAACTGTGCTAGGTCTCCCATGGTCTGCTGAGAAAAGGGTCCAAAACCAATCCAGAGAGCCATTTCTAGAAGCCCAGTCAACTTTCATTGACAAAAAGAGGTCATCAGTCTGTGCACAGCCTCAGCAATAACAGGAGTAAATGCTCTCGATGGGTCGTAATGGAGACATTTTACTTATGTTAGAGCTGCTGCCCCTGCGGATCAATTCCTCTTGCAAAGGTGCTGCTGCAAGAAGAGGAGCTTCATTTGGAAAAAAAAACAAAATGTCCCCTTTCACAACACGCAGCCACATGGGTACTCCATTCGCACACCCAGAATTAATTTGAGTGCTGTCATTATGCAAGTACAGCACAAATTGCCCAAGACCAAGTGAATCTATTTATAGCTATCACAAGGCCTGCGAGCCAAGTGTGCCTAATGGTGTAATTTGTATTGTTAATGGTAATGCACTATTAGTTTGTTCCATTTGGCTTTGCACAGGTGCATTAATGGGCTCTGGTGAACCGTTGCAGTCAGTCCAAGCCCACATGCTGCTCCTCCTGCTCTTTCAGCAGGACCACGGCGCCCTCTAGTGGCAGAGAGCACAATGACAAGTTAAGGGAAACAAAGCCGACACTTCAAACACAGGCTGGAGACAAGGTTAGGAGAGAAGGAGGATTTTTTGGGGTCTTTCTCTTTTTTTGCAGAAACAAAAGCCGAACCTTTTGTTCGACTCCTAAAATCAAGAAGTGTTATTGTGACAGGCAGACCTGCAGAGTCCTTAAAGTGCACAGAAGCTCAAAGTCATTAAAAAACAGCAGCTCCCACAACTGTCTGACAACAACAACAAAGCAGGATAGACTTTTGAAATATTGTGTTCCTAATTAACCTTCAAGCTCATCAGCCACAATCAATATAGACCGCGGCCTTTTTTTCTAATTGAGATGAAGTAATTATCACACTGTATTCATCTCGTTAATGAAACAATGTTCCAATATGCCTGCAGCAAAACTGTTAATTGAGTTCTATTTTCTGAGACGAGCAGCCTCTCCTTGTGTCCATGGCCACAAAGCGTCAAATATGGGTTGGGGCCTTTGTGCTTGTCTCTGTGTCGACACAAGAACAGGCTGTGGACTGGTGGAGCATGCTGCCGCTCTCTCTCTCCCTGCAGACACTCGCACTCCCTCCTGTCTACTCTCCCATCAGAGAGGAGGCAAGAGTTGGTAATACCGCTGACTTCAGCAGATCATCCCATCCCAGTCTGTTATTTCACGGTTTCAGTGGTTAAGTACTCCCTGTTGAGTAAGATATAGCGAGGCAATTATTCTGTAATTATGGAGCCAAAAGACGAGAAATGGAGTCAAGAGTTACTGGGCTCATGCAAATCACTGTTAGAGACTGAAAAAAACAGGCCAGACATACAAGGGTATGTTTCAGCCCCTCATTTTCTGTTTGTGATACAAAACAAAACAGAGCCAATGGTCGCTGAACCAAATAAATAAATTTCATCAATCAACTATTCAGCAAAAATGACAAATGACTAAATGTAATGATTCTTAGCTTTTTGTTTTAAATCTTTAGGTTTTAGACTATTGGTATCCTCAGCTCCTGATTTTAATTGACATCCTGACCGGCCACCACCACCTTCACATTTTTGGTTTGAGTGAAATGTTGCAACAACTATTGGATGAATTGCCATAAAATATTCAGCGCACATATTGTAATGACTTTATCTCCTGTCTTTTCCTCCAGTGCCATCATCTAATTCTGTCAAACACTTTGTGTTTACAACCAAACACCTGCAAAACTAATCTCATCCCATCAGCTCTAGCTACACTTTGAGTTTTGTCCTAATTAGCGAAGGTTAGGATGCTAACGTGCCATGTTTTTTTGTTAACATATTTAATATTATATCTGCTAAACACTAGCATGTTAGTGACTGGAACATGTTTGCATGCTGACTTTAGCAGTTACCTCAAAGCTTTGCTTCAGTGCAAACTTGGAGCTGCTAGTGTAGCATCAATTATTCAGTATAACAATTACGATTAAACCAGCAATTATCTATTAGCAATTACCAGCCTACTTTACATACATGGTCAGTTTCAAAGAATTTTTGTAAGTGTGCTATTCCTCAGAAGTATTGAAAAAGGAGCATAGGATGATATATTTAATGTCAATGTCAAATTCTTGTCAGAATTGTCAGTTTAAAACGATTTTGTCTACTATGCAACAACAATCTGTGGAGTTTCAGCCTTAACTTCATGATGTTCAACATGTCAATCAAACATGTCATCATCCAAGCAATCTAACAAACAATGCCATTAATATATGCAGGTATTTTGGACCTTGGGACAAGGTCAGGTGGGACAATGCTGCTACAATTTCAGCAAGTTTGTGTCTTAGTGAACATGTAAACAAGCGTATTTTTTGTACACCCCCAACTTCAAAGAAGTACAAGAGCAAATAGAAAATTATTTTAAAAAAAGATGCTTGTTCAAGACTGAGTAGTGCCATTAAGAGTGCAGTGATAACTAAAGCATCCTTCTGCTCATCAGTGCCAACTTGAATCGCATGACACAAACACACACATTAGACTCAATCGAAAGCAAAAATAGAAAGACCAGAGATATGAAAGTTTTGTATTTAAGCTGTTAATGTGGTAAGTGCAAAACAGAGCAAAAACAGGAAATTAACTGAAGAATTAAGTAAATACACAAAATAAGAGGAAACATGATTGTGAGATCACTGGAAAATGAAAAACAATAAAAGTGTCTTATACATTGCATTAAAGGCACTATCGCTTCCACCTCTCCCCTTGTTGCACACTGCAGGAAATAACCCTGTGAGCAAGACAAATATCCATTTAACCCTGTACAAACAATCTTTTCACTGTTGATTAGGAACTTCCTCCAGCTCAATGTGCTCTTTCCACAGGTTAAAAAACAGCAGCAATCAGTTATATCAAAGATGCACGTCGTCATATCTGTGACAAAATACTGACACAATGTGTAAAACGTCTAAATCTTGAGAACATCTCAGTGGGATAAAAAAAGTACTATTCACGCACCAAAGGATGCAATGGTTCAATCTATGTTCTGTTGCTATCATTTGGTCCAAAAGCATAACACTGTGTTAATGCAGTGTGTATGACCGCAGCTTGTTTTCTATGTTGTGTTTTGTAACAGTTACATCTTCTGTCATTTGTAAACCGGTGCAACTAAGCTGTAGCGTGCAAAAAAACGTACTAAAACAAATGATTGTTTGTTTCAATTTGCAGTGGAAAAAAACAACACATTTAAATGTAATTTTAAACTTGTTGAACTAGTTGAGGTTTGAGTTGTTTTAATCGCAATGATCCAACCAAGAAACCAAAACACATGACTTAACAATCCTCCTTGTGTTTGGCTCTCGAGATGCAGCACATTCAGCCTGCTACGAGCAGTGATTCTGTCTCACAGCTCAGACTGACACTTTATCCATGTGAGGTTTCCTCAACAGCTGCACAGCAATAAAAGAAACTCAACACATTCCTCATAGAAATTCCACACTACAGTACCTTTCTGTACTTTAACAGGGTCCAAATAAAAAAAAACGGAAATAACTGAAGTACAGGAACAATAATTCCAGCATTCATGTGTCCCTTTGTGCCCCAGTGTATACGACTTGTAATAGTGTTTTTGTCCTCACAGCCCTTGTCACTATATTCTGGCTCCATGTTCAGTTCACTTTGGGGTAGATCTTTTCATAGAAGAAGCTCTGGCCCAGGACATTAAGTTCTCCATCCTTCTCCCTGACAGCGTGTGCACGCACAAACTGAAACTGCTCGAGTGCAAACTCGTAAAACTCATTTTCGATTTTCCAGATGTTGGACTGCTGCAGCTTGGCTTTTGTCTCTCTGGTGGGAGGCTTCTTCTCGGTAGTCTTTCGCAGGTGGGACTTCTTCCCTGGGGTAATGTAAGACAGCTTAATGAGTCTGCCGGTCAGGGCAACACAGGGTTAATACTGACTGGGAATGTGAGGTGGGACAATGTGCAGGGTGTTTGGTACCTGTCCTGTAGAGCTCTGTGGCGCCCTTGAAGAAGCGTGGCAGTGCTACTTCCAGGATCATGATGAAGTCCTCCAGGTCCTCAGTTACTCCAACCAGCAGGTACTCATTCACCAGGTTGTATTTGGCCTGTTCCAGGGCCCATCTACTGCCTGCATTCCTGCACACAACATGTTGGACATAAATCACTGCAAGTAGACCCGAGATCAATCCAGTTGGTGTTTCCACTGTGTTTGCCCTGATGTAAGTGCAGATCAAATTCAGTGATTGGCTCTGTTTGCCACATGTCTCTCATTAGTTTTGCTATGTACTGTAGAGCTGTCATATGCATGATAATAATGCCAAAGTGCTGGTAACTGAAATCGCACAATGTTGTTGTGGTCAGTGTTGTGCAACTTCAGTTCACATGAATAGTTGAACTAAGTTCAGTCCCAATAATTAACAAGTTCACGCTCATACATTCAATTGTTTTAACCTCTTGAAAGCCACCGTGTCACTGGTGGACATTACAGACACAGATAAGGTAACATATGCAAAAATATGTTTTGTCTAAATGGACATAATATGCCTCATTATAACACAAATTGTACATGTCCACAAAGCCGGTATCGACAAACATGCTACTTGATGCTAACAATACAAGCTCAGACACCACAGATTCCAAAGAGCAACGAACAAGAGCAAAAAGGTCACATCAAAGAGCAACATAAATAAGTTACGTCTTACCTCTGATGTTTTGTCAGATTATTTTGTTTCAATTCATAACTCTGATAAAGCCTCTAATCCAATGTCATAGCGCCACCTATTGTTCTTCTTCTTCCCTCGGTTTACTGGCGGTCCCGATTAAAACCTCTCTAACTTAGCTCTGCTTCACTTTATTAGAATAAAATGAGGCACAGATAGCATTCAGATGTTGTGCTATAGAGGTTTTGGGTCAAATGATTTCCCACGGGTTGCTCACTCTTTGTGATTGGTCAAAATTAAATCATTAATTTTACTGTACTGTAAAACAAGAGTGTCGCTCCCGAGTGAGTAAACAACACTTACATTGTGCTCTAAGAATACAGTTTCTACTATGTATTGTTTTCTAGTTACTGTGTTCACAGAAAATGTGAACATGTTTGCTTACAAGGTTAAAGGGATAGTTCACTCATTATCTACTCATCACTATGCCGATGGAGGGGTGGGTGGAGTGTTTGAGTCCACAAAACCCTTTAGGAGTCTCAGAGGTCAACGGTGTTGCAGCCAAATCCATTACGTCTGGAGAAGAGGTCGCGATTGACTTCAATTGTATTAGATTTGGCTGCAACACTGTTTACCCCTGAAACTCCAAAAGTGTTTTGTGAACACTTTACCCACCCCCTCCATCGACATAGTGGTGAGTAGATAATGAGTGAATTCTCATTTTTGGGAGAACTGTCCCTTTAAGGCCTTGTAACAATTTCTGGTGCAGAAAAATCTTATCAGAGCATCTCTCCATACCAAGCTTCTGAGCCGTGGGTCTGAAGTTTATTAAGTTATTATTTTTGGCTAAGGAGGTAGGGAGGGTCGTCCACTAACCAGTGGGTTGGTGGTTCGATCCCTGGCTTCTCCATACTGGCTGAAGTCCTTGGGAAAGATACTGAACCCCCAAACTGACGGATGTGCCAGCAGTGTCTGAGTGACGCATGCGGCACAAAGATGCACTGTATACATGTGTGTGAATGTGTGAATAGTAAAACTGTACTGAAGCACTTTGAGTGTAATGTATATTAACTGTAAGTGTGTTGTGCTTGTGATGAGGAGAGTGCCGCCCACTCACCAACACTCTGAATGGTGGCCACAGAAGAAGGGGATCTGGAGCCAGAGCTTCTCAGGAGCACAGTCAGACCCCCCTGATGACACACACTCATCAAATGTCTATAAGACAAACACATAAACACGAGGGCTCATAAATGAATGTGCAGACAAACTAGAATTACCGCACTGCAGTTGTATGCCTCTGCCAACCAGTGCAGCTCCTGTGTATATATTTCTAAATGCTTTTGTACCAGATTCATATTAATGTCACTGTAACCTTTACCTTTGACAATTGAAACTGAATCACTTTATCTTTGATTCCAAATGACAACTGATCAAAAGTGGAAGAAATTCCCTCAAGCAATCTTAAGATGTTACATTTAAGAGGCCAGAAACATGTTTTTTGAAGCCGCCATGGCCTTGACCTTTGACACTGAAATCTAATCAAGTTATCAGTGTGTCCAAGTAAATTGTGTCAGATGTAATAAAATTCTCTATGGTCAGTCCTAATATGTCACATTCACAGTAACATGAGGCCACTGTGAACTTGATCTTTGACCTCCAGGCACAAAATCAAATCAGTTCATATTTGAGCCCAAATGAAAGTTTATACGAAATTTTATAACATTCGCTTCAGCTGATCTTAAGATATCATGTTCAAGAAAAACATACACATACTTTGTGACCTCGACCTTTAACCACCAAAATCTAATCAGTTCCTCCTTTAGTCCAAGGGAGTATTTGTACCAAATTTAAGGAAATTCCCTCAAGGCATTCTTGAGATATCGCGTTCACGGGAATGGGACGAACGGACGGACGGGCAGATGGACAACCCGAAAACATAATGCCTCCGGCCACTGGCTGTCACAGGCGCGGAGGCATATTAAAAAGGCCTGAGGCGGCCGTCAGACAAAAAAATCACTCAGTAAGAACTGTAAATAAAAACCTTTTTGTCTCCTTGTTTTCTTCGTCGAAGGCCAGGTCTGTAGTCATCTCCAAATCGCAGGAAGTAGTAATAGGACACCAGGCGCTCGATAGGGTCTCGCACCACGTTTATGTACAGCGGCTTCCGCCTCACGCCATATCTACACGAAAAGACAAGGGTTGACAAATTGAGAGACCAAAATACGCATGACCCAGGCGGCCGTCGCATTTCTACACCAAGTTTACAGTTTATTCCACTTGAGAATCAGCGTCTCCATCAGTGAAAGAGTGTCAGCATCAGTGAGGACCGAGACAGCGACTTAACAGGATCCCTCTCACTGAAAAACACTTAGACCATTAGGGTAATTACCTGTGATGACTAAGTGATAGTGTTGGAGGAGATAAGCACAACAATGTGATTAATCAACGCTAAAGCGCACGTTGAGCAGTCAATACATGACCTCCCTTTATCTGCTCTGCTAACTGTTTGTAACTAATGTGGAAATGAACGGTATTACAGGAAATGAAGGGCCTTACTTTGAGAAGTCCAGATAAGCTACATGGCCGTGGAAGAAGCCCGGGTTCATCTCTCTCCACGAGGTGACATTCCTGACAAAGCGCACCTGTAACCAAAGATAACGGAAACGTTTAATGGAGAGGAGGGGAAACTGCAGGAGAAAGGAAAAAGGCCACAACAAAATACAGGGATACAAGATCAAGTGGCTGATTTGGTTGAAGATGGACCTTTTTTTAAAAAATGCTTTTAAGTCTTTGTTCTTATTTTCAAGAAAGTTAAAAGGCTGAGGTCAGGTTTGTGGACAGAGAGTTTTGAGAGAGTCTATTGCATTTAAATCAAATTGGTTTAAGAAAACCTTGCTGCAGCAGATGATCTCATAAGTTCATCAGATGACTGAGTGGCTCGCAGACTTCCTTTGACAATATTAAAGGTGAAGGAAGTTAATGAAGTTAGAAAAGCTTCAACTAAAAAAAATCGAATTAAAATTGTGAATGCTAAGTCTGTTACATTCACATATGCACATGATATAAGAGTACGACGAATAATGATCAGTGGCAAAATCCACTGATTAGCCGTTTTCAGAATTAGAGAATTGGGTCCTGACCTTCTCCGGAGTTTGCCTCTCACACATGAACAGCGCAGCAGGAGATTCTCTGCTAAGACGTCACTGCAGCACAAATCTCTGGGCTGCTCAGGTGTGTGTGTGTGTGTGTGTGTGTGTGTGTGTGTGTGTGTGTGGGGGTTGCAGTAGGCAGAGACAGGACGGTTTGTATTATTTCTGCTGCAGAGATCTTGTGTTCTTTCAACCCAGACGTGTTATCACCAAACCTTCTCAACATCTTTGTCAGTGTCTGCTATTGTATGGCTCCACTTTTTTATGCAGTGAGTGATATTTTGGGGTTCTCTCCCATTTTAGCGTTGCGTGTTAGAAACGCCTGGCTTGTGGTGAATCCAGCGGAGGATCTCCTGCTGTGTTCTTATATTGGCTCCTCCAGACTTTCTGCAGACGTTTGCCTCCACACATGCAGCCCCTCCGTAGAAAGTCTAAAGGATCTCTAGAGTTCATTACATGTCTGAGAGTAGCTGTATTTACTTTCTTATTCTGCAATATCAATTAGTTTTAACATGAGTAAGGCTCAGAATGATTAACCATCTTGGTTCATATACACAGTTGTGTTGAAAAGTCTGATGGAGGGCCCAAGGTGTCAGACTTTGAAAAGCCCTTAATAACAGCAAAAACAGGCTGCACCATACAGGCTGTTAGTTAATATAATAACATACAGTGGCTTCACAAAGTATTCAGACCCCTTCACTTTGACTACACTTCTTTTAGTTTGCAAATCTATCAAACCTGAAAAATAGAAAAAAAAAAGAAAGCTCTCATTTACAAAAGTCGAAGTAGGAAAAGCCTCTTTGCTCAATATTGTGTTCAGGTGCATCCTCTTTGCTTTAAAGAGTCCATCTGTGTACAATTTGAATTGCCTAGATATGGTTAGAAAATACACACCTGTTTATATTAAGTCCCAGAGACAAAAACTAAGCTTTGAAGTTCCAAGAACTCTCTGTGGAGGTATTTGAATCAATTATGTGTCAAAGATCAGGATAAGATTAAAACAGGTTTGGAAACACCAGGCCTCTTCGTAGAGACAAACTGAGCCTCTGGGTAAGAAGTCTCAGCGGAGACATGGAGACTGGTTCGACTTGAGAGAAGAATGAAAGCAGCTAAAACAGAGTTTCTTTAATAAAACCAGCTCCACTGCTCACAAGACCTGGCGGAGACCTTGGTGACAGTTCTCCTCTTCAGTTCAACAGAGAACTGAAGCACCCAGACAAGACAACACTGTGTGCGACTTCAGGACAAGTCTCTGACTGTCCCTCCTAAGTGGTCCAGTCAAAGCCTGGACTTAAACCCCAAATGTCATCTGTGGAGTGACCTGAGGATAACAGTTTACAGATGCTTCCCATCAAATGTGACAGAGCCTGAAAGGATCAGCCAGGGAGGATAAACTGCCTAAATCCAGGTGTGCACAGACTTAGCCAAGAACCCTGAAAGCTGGAGCTGGAGCTGCCAAAAGGCCTCTACAAAGAAACTGGTCCAATGTTTTGGAAATGAGAGACTTCAGTTTTTGAGTTTTCATACATTTCTAAAATGTTACTCTTCATTGATAAGTGTGGATTGATGGATTCTCCTTTTTAATAAAACAATTAATTAAACTCTCCTAAATGTAGTAGTTTTCTCTTCCATTGTATACAAATGATGCAGAGGACTCACTTCCACTTACTGCAACAGTTTTTTAAACCCTGAAACACATAAACGAGGGAAAAATTAATGTACTTTAAATCTGACTAATTCCCGACATGCTCTCAGACTACATGTGGCTCCAACAGGTGCCCATAGGTGGACTGTATGAAGCCTGACAGTCAAATCCTAGGGCTAGAGGGACACACACCCCTTGCTGCTGCTGCTGCTGCTAGTGGTAAATGATTGAAGGCAACTCAAACGGGTGAGTCAACACATCTCTTATCTGGATTATCGTAGCAGAACAGTTCAAGCAAACCTTTAGAAAGTAAATCAAACTGAAACTATCTCGGGTTTTGAAAAGGGAGGAAGCCCCAACAGAAATGTCACCTTGTGTCAATAGTATAAAACCTTTCCCACAATAACTCATTCTACAATATGGTTTTACTGTGTGCATGTTTTTGACAGCAGTTTATATCTCATATAAAGCTATTTTCGGACATGAGTTCACTTTGCCTTTCTCATATGAAGAACACAGCAGGAGTTTGTCCAGGTCAGAGGTCAGACGTGTTCACAACAACAGAAATCACGTGTTCTGGGTACAGCGTCAGCTCTCAAATCTCAGTGTCTTTCCAAGTTGACATCTTCATCTGCATCTACTATGTATATACTTTTTCATCCTGAGATATTTGTACCTTCCAGTTTGGCGTGTGAATATATTCCTGCTGCATTCACACACAGACTCACTTGGACATTTGCAGTCATTTTGTAAGGGGTTTGGCAGGAAAAGCTCTGGAAAACGTCTGGAGCAACTGACTCAGGCATTTACGTCCACACATAACCTCTTGAAAATTTCAGGGAAATGTCCAGACTTCAGTGCATGTCTGAAAGCAGCTTAAGATAACCAAGTCAGGTAAAATCTAAGAGATGCCCTTTTAACTGTGAATAGCAGCAAACCACCTCCATTCTTTACAGTTATCTTTAACACCAACTCTGTGGTCTGGGAGAGAAGAAACTATGACGAAGTAAAACAGACTCCCCAGTGTTGGCCAAGCTAAATGCTATTCCTGGAAACAAGCGTGAATGTTCCTGCAGTGAAATGAGCTGCACTGTGATGTAGCAGCCGACTGATTTTCTCCCCTCGTCTCTGAAGAAGTACTGTTTGTGAGATGGCAGACAGGATATTACCTTGGCACTCGCAGCCAAAAATAACATGAGTATAACTTCAGGGCATTTCCACTCTGTGTCCTAAGCTGCACTGACAGCAGTAGAAACGCAGCCGGTGTAACAGGCAGTAATGTGTGCTGATGCTTCTCTGGAGCTTTGAAAAACATACACAGAGTCTGTATATTTGCCCCAAGAATAACACCATTTTATTTCTAACCAAAACATCAATGTTTCAAGAATTCAAGAACTTTGTTGTCATTGTGCAAGCGCAAAAGAATTACGAAAGTTATTCTCAACTCAAATTGTGCCTGTTATAAACAATAACAAAGTAAATATTCAAATATGTCTAAAAATAAGCAACTTTATTAAAACTGTTGCTCGATGTTGTGAACTGTGGAGACAAAGGTGCTCAGAAGACATGGAAACATACTAAGAGACACACGACAGATCACTAACTTGAGAGAAACGTGGTGAATATCTGGTCGTGACTCCAAAACAGGGGTCCTACGTCACACTGTGAGGGGGATTCAAAGATGGCCGACAGAAATTTAAAAAGACCATCTCACAATACTGATACGACCAATGTATCTATAAGCGACCGTTTCTCAAGGCACGACGAGCTTTACATTCTCCTTCTGATGTTCGGGTGTTTTATGTATGAATACACAAACCATTACAAGGGGGGGGCATTGTTGCCTGGCTTCAATGTTCATAGCGACACCGTTTTATTCTGTGTATTACCTTGTCTTGTAGCCTATGATTCAGGAGTTCTTATCATTGTACCCTCTTCACACATCAAACCTGCTGTCACAACCTGTTAGATCCACGTGACACAGTGTGGCTTGTCAGAATTTTGAAAGATTCCTGAAATATCACAGTCGGCAGACGCC